>NW_026697219.1:0-40240 GCF_030435755.1 Ochotona princeps | reverse complement strand
TAATCAAGGAAACATTGCATGTTGGTGAAGCGCTTATTGAAGAAGAATCAGCCGAGTGGTTCTTGTGGGAGAACAACTCCATTTGGCTCACTAACTTCACACACCATCAGGCTTCCAAGCAGCTCTCAAGGAAACTCAGTTTTCACACTCTATGCTTAGTGCCCTTTGAGTGCATTATGTAGGAATGAAGCTGGTAGAGCATCCCACACAAACCAATGCTCCACATGCGGGTTTCACATGCCACCAACTCCACATTCACAGACAACTTCATCGCCAAAGCCATTTTCAGATAGCCCTCAATGCAAAGGCTCTAGGCGCAAATATTGGTGTGAGAGCTAATTCAATCAAGGAAACACTGCATGTTGGTGAAGCGCATATTGAAGAAGAATCAGCCGAGTGGTTCTTGTGGGAGAAAAACTCCATTTGGCTCAATAACTTCACACACCATCAGGCTTCCATGCAGCTCTCAAGGAAACTCAGTTTTCACACTCTAGGCTTAATGCCCTTTGAGTGCATTATCTAGGAAAGAACCTGGTACAGCATCCCACACAAACTAATGCTCACATGCGGGTTTCACATGCCACCAACTCCACATTCACAGACAACTTCATCGCCAAAGCCATTTTCAGATAGCCCTCAATGCAAAGGCTCTAGGCCAAAATATTGGTGTGAGAGCTAATTCAATCAAGGAAACACTGCATGTTTGTGAAGCGCATATTGAAGAAGAATCAGCCGAGTGGTTCTTGTGGGAGAACAGCTCCATTTGGCTCACCAACTTCACACACCATCAGGCTTCCAAGCAGCTCTCAAGGAAACTCAGTTTTCACACTCTAGGCTTAATGCCCTTTGAGGGCCTAGGGCTGAAATGAAGCTTGGTGAGCATCCCACACAAACCAATGCTCCACATGCGGGTTTCACATGCCACCAACTCCACATTCACAGGCAACTTCAGCGCTTAAGCCATTTTCAGATAGCCCTCAATGCAAAGGCTCTAGGCCGAAATATTGGTGTGAGAGCTAATTCAATCAAGGAAACACTGCATGTTGGTGAAGCGCATATTGAAGAAGAATCAGCCGAGTTGTTCCTGTGGGAGAAAAACTCCATTTGGCTCAATAACTTCACACACCATCAGGCTTCCATGCAGCTCTCAAGGAAACTCAGTTTTCACACTCTAGGCTTAATGCCCTTTGAGTGCATTATGTAGGAATGAACCTGGTAGAGCATCCACACAAACCAATGCTCCACATGCGGGTTTCACATGCCACCAACTCCACATTCACAGACAACTTCAGCGCCAAAGCCATTTTCAGATAGTCCTCAATGCAAAGGCTCTAGGCGAAATATTGGTGTGAGAGCTAATTTAATCAAGGAAACACTGCATGCTGTTGAAGCGCATATTGAAGAAGAATCAGCCGAGTGGCTCTTGTGGGAGAACAACTCCATTTGGCTCACTAACTTCACACACCATCAGGCTTCCAAGCAGCTCTCAAGGAAACTCAGTTTTTCACACTCTAGGCTTAATGCCCTTTGAGTGCCTAGGACTGAAATGAACCTGGTATAGCATCCCACACGAACCAATGCTCCACATGCGGGTTTCACATGGCCACCAACTCCACATTCACAGACAAGTTCAGCGCCAAAGCCGTTTTCAGGTAGCTCTCAATGCAAAGGCTCTAGGCGCAAATATTGGTGTGAGAGCTAATTCAATCAAGGAAACACTGCATGTTGGTGAAGCGCATATTGAAGAAGAATCAGCCGAGTGGTTCTTGTGGGAGAACACCTCCATTTGACTCACTAACTTCACACACCATCAGGGTTCCAAGCAGCTCTCAAGGAAACTCAGTTTTCACACTCTAGGCTTAATGCCCTTTGAGTGCATTATCTAGGAATGAACCTGGTAGAGCATCCCACACAAACCAATGCTCCACATGCGGGTTTCACATGCCACCAACTCCACATTCACAGACAACTTCAGCGCCAAAGCCATTTTCAGATAGCCCTCAATGCAAAGGCTCTAGGCGCAAATATTGGTGTGAGAGCTAATTCAAACAAGGAAACACTGCATGTTGGTGAAGCGCATTTTGAAGAAGAATCAGCCGAGTGGTTCTTGTGGGAGAACAACTCCATTTGGCTCACTAACTTCACACACCATCAGGCTTAAAAGCAGCTCTCAAGGAAACTCAGTTTTCACACTCCAGGCTTAATGCCCTTTGAGTGCCTAGGAATGAAATGAAGCTTGGTGAGCTTATCACACAAACCAATGCTCCACATGCGGGTTTCACATGCCACCAACTCCACATTTACAAACAACTTCAGCGCCAAAGCCGTTTTCAGGTAGCTCTCAATGCAAAGGCTCCAGGACCAAATATTGGTGTGAGAGCTAATTCAATCAAGGAAACACTGCATGTTGGTGAAGCGCATATTGAAGAAGAATCAGCCGAGTGGTTCTTGTGGGAGAACAACTCCATTTGGCTCACTAAGTTCACACACCATCAGGGTCCCAAGCAGCTCTGAAGGAAACTCAGTTTTTCACACTCTAGGCTTAATGCCCTTTGAGTGCATTTTCTAGGAATGAACCTGGTAGAGCATCCCACACAAACCAATGCTCCACATGGCGGGGTTTCACATGCCACCAACTCCACATTCACAGACAACTTCAGCGCCAAAGCCATTTTCTGATATCCCTCAATGCAAAGGCTCTAGGCGCAAATATTGGTGTGAGAGCTAATTCAATCAAGGAAACATTGCATGTTGGTGAAGCGCTTATTGAAGAAGAATCAGCCGAGTGGTTCTTGTGGGAGAACAACTCCATTTGGCTCACTAACTTCACACACCATCAGGCTTCCAAGCAGCTCTCAGGAAACTCAGTTTTCACACTCTATGCTTAGTGCCCTTTGAGTGCATTATGTAGGAATGAAGCTGGTAGAGCATGCCACACAAACCAATGCTCCACATGCGGGTTTCACATGCCACCAACTCCACATTCACAGACAACTTCATCGCCAAAGCCATTTTCAGATAGCCCTCAATGCAAAGGCTCTAGGCGCAAATATTGGTGTGAGAGCTAATTCAATCAAGGAAACACTGCATGTTGGTGAAGCGCATATTGAAGAAGAATCAGCCGAGTGGTTCTTGTGGGAGAAAAACTCCATTTGGCTCAATAACTTCACACACCATCAGGCTTCCATGCAGCTCTCAAGGAAACTCAGTTTTCACACTCTAGGCTTAATGCCCTTTGAGTGCATTATCTAGGAAAGAACCTGGTACAGCATCCACACAAACTAATGCTCCACATGCGGGTTTCACATGCCACCAACTCCACATTCACAGACAACTTCAGCGCCACAGCCATTTTCAGATAGCCCTCAATGCAAAGGCTCTAGGCCAAAATATTGGTGTGAGAGCTAATTCAATCAAGGAAACACTGCATGTTTGTGAAGCGCATATTGAAGAAGAATCAGCCGAGTGGTTCTTGTGGGAGAACAGCTCCATTTGGCTCACCAACTTCACACACCATCAGGCTTCCAAGCAGCTCTCAAGGAAACTCAGTTTTCACACTCTAGGCTTAATGCCCTTTGAGGGCCTAGGGCTGAAATGAAGCTTGGTGAGCATCCACACAAACCAATGCTCCACATGCGGGTTTCACATGCCACCAACTCCACATTCACAGGCAACTTCAGCGCTTAAGCCATTTTCAGATAGCCCTCAATGCAAAGGCTCTAGCCGAAATATTGGTGTGAGAGCTAATTCAATCAAGGAAACACTGCATGTTGGTGAAGGGCATATTGAAGAAGAATCAGCCGAGTGGTTCTTGTGGGAGAACAACTCCATTTGGCTCACTAACTTCACACACCATCAGGCTTCCATGCAGCTCTCAAGGAAACTCAGTTTTCACACTCTAGGCTTAATGCCCTTTGAGTGCATTATGTAGGAATGAACCTGGTAGAGCATCCCACACAAACCAATGCTCCACATGCGGGTTTCACATGCCACCAACTCCACATTCACAGACAACTTCAGCGCCAAAGCCATTTTCAGATAGCCCTCAATGCAAAGGCTCTAGGTGCAAATATTGGTGTGAGAGCTAATTTAATCAAGGAAACACTGCATGTTGGTGAAGAGCATATTGAAGAAGAATCAGCCGAGTGGCTCTTGTGGGAGAAAAAACTCCATTTGGCTCACTAACTTCACACACCATCAGGCTTCCAAGCAGCTCTCAAGGAAACTCAGTTTTCACACTCTAGGCTTAATGCCCTTTGAGTGCCTAGGACTGAAATGAACCTGGTATAGCATCCCACACGAACCAATGCTCCACATGCGGGTTTCACATGCCACCAACTCCACATTCACAGACAAGTTCAGCGCCAAAGCCGTTTTCAGGTAGCTCTCAATGCAAAGGCTCTAGGCCCAAATATTGGTGTGAGAGCTAATTCAATCAAGGAAACACTGCATGTTGGTGAAGCGCATATTGAAGAAGAATCAGCCGAGTGGTTCTTGTGGAGAACACCTCCATTTGACTCACTAACTTCACACACCATCAGGGTTCCAAGCAGCTCTCAAGGAAACTCAGTTTTCATACTCTAGGCTTAATGCCCTTTGAGTGCATTATCTAGGAATGAACCTGGTAGAGCATCCCACACAAACCAATGCTCCACATGCGGGTTTCACATGCCACCAACTCCACATTCACAGACAACTTCAGCGCCAAAGCCATTTTCAGATAGCCCTCAATGCAAAGGCTCTAGGTGCAAATATTGGTGTGAGAGCAAATTCAATCAAGGAAACACTGCATGTTGGTGAAGCGCATATTGAAGAAGAATCAGCCGAGTGGTTCTTGTGGGACAACAACTCCATTTGGCTCACTAACTTCACACACCATCAGGCTTCCAAGCAGCTCTCAAGGAAACTCAGTTTTCACACTCTAGGCTTAATGCCCTTTGAGTGCATTATGTAGGAATGAACCTGGTGTAGCATCCCACACAAACCAATGCTCCACATGCGGGTTTCACATGCCACCAACTCCACATTCACAGACAACTTCAGCGCCAAAGCCATTTTCAGATAGTCCTCAATGCAAAGGCTCTAGGCGAAATATTGGTGTGAGAGCTAATTTAATCAAGGAAACACTGCATGCTGTTGAAGCGCATATTGAAGAAGAATCAGCCGAGTGGCTCTTGTGGGAGAAAAACTCCATTTGGCTCACTAACTTCACACACCATCAGGCTTCCAAGCAGCTCTCAAGGAAACTCAGTTTTCACACTCTAGGCTTAATGCCCTTTGAGTGCCTAGGACTGAAATGAACCTGGTATAGCATCCCACACGAACCAATGCTCCACATGCGGGTTTCACATGCCACCAACTCCACATTCACAGACAAGTTCAGCGCCAAAGCCGTTTTCAGGTAGCTCTCAATGCAAAGGCTCTAGGCGCAAATATTGGTGTGAGAGCTAATTCAATCAAGGAAACACTGCATGTTGGTGAAGCGCATATTGAAGAAGAATCAGCCGAGTGGTTCTTGTGGGAGAACAACTCCATTTGACTCACTAACTTCACACACCATCAGGGTTCCAAGCAGCTCTCAAGGAAACTCAGTTTTCATACTCTAGGCTTAATGCCCTTTGAGTGCATTATCTAGGAATGAACCTGGTAGAGCATCCCACACAAACCAATGCTCCACATGCGGGTTTCACATGCCACCAACTCCACATTCACAGACAACTTCAGCGCCAAAGCCATTTTCAGATAGCCCTCAATGCAAAGGCTCTAGGTGCAAATATTGGTGTGAGAGCAAATTCAATCAAGGAAACACTGCATGTTGGTGAAGCGCATATTGAAGAAGAATCAGCCGAGTGGTTCTTGTGGGACAACAACTCCATTTGGCTCACTAACTTCACACACCATCAGGCTTCCAAGCAGCTCTCAAGGAAACTCAGTTTTCACACTCTAGGCTTAATGCCCTTTGAGTGCATTATGTAGGAATGAACCTGGTGTAGCATCCCACACAAACCAATGCTCCACATGCGGGTTTCACATGCCACCAACTCCACATTCACAGACAACTTCAGCGCCAAAGCCATTTTCAGATAGTCCTCAATGCAAAGGCTCTAGGCGAAATATTGGTGTGAGAGCTAATTTAATCAAGGAAACACTGCATGCTGTTGAAGCGCATATTGAAGAAGAATCAGCCGAGTGGCTTCTTGTGGGAGAAAAAACTCCATTTGGCTCACTAACTTCACACACCATCAGGCTTCCAAGCAGCTCTCAAGGAAACTCAGTTTTCACACTCTAGGCTTAATGCCCTTTGAGTGCCTAGGACTGAAATGAACCTGGTATAGCATCCCACACGAACCAATGCTCCACATGCGGGTTTCACATGCCACCAACTCCACATTCACAGACAAGTTCAGCGCCAAAGCGTTTTCAGGTAGCTCTCAATGCAAAGGCTCTAGGCGCAAATATTGGTGTGAGAGCTAATTCAATCAAGGAAACACTGCATGTTGGTGAAGCGCATATTGAAGAAGAATCAGCGAGTGGTTCTTGTGGGAGAACACCTCCATTT
Source organism: Ochotona princeps (assembly GCF_030435755.1). Taxonomy (NCBI): domain Eukaryota; kingdom Metazoa; phylum Chordata; class Mammalia; order Lagomorpha; family Ochotonidae; genus Ochotona; species Ochotona princeps. The sequence goes on along the minus strand of NW_026697219.1, from coordinate 33,681 downwards.
GACTCACTAACTTCACACACCATCAGGGTTCCAAGCAGCTCTCAAGGAAACTCAGTTTTCACACTCTAGGCTTAATGCCCTTTGAGTGCATTATCTAGGAATGAACCTGGTAGAGCATCCCACACAAACCAATGCTCCACATGCGGGTTTCACATGCCACCAACTCCACATTCACAGACAACTTCAGCGCCAAAGCCATTTTCAGATAGCCCTCAATGCAAAGGCTCTAGGCGCAAATATTGGTGTGAGAGCTAATTCAAACAAGGAAACACTGCATGTTGGTGAAGCGCATTTTGAAGAAGAATCAGCCGAGTGGTTCTTGTGGGAGAACAACTCCATTTGGCTCACTAACTTCACACACCATCAGGCTTAAAAGCAGCTCTCAAGGAAACTCAGTTTTCACACTCCAGGCTTAATGCCCTTTGAGTGCCTAGGAATGAAATGAAGCTTGGTGAGCTTATCACACAAACCAATGCTCCACATGCGGGTTTCACATGCCACCAACTCCACATTTACAAACAACTTCAGCGCCAAAGCCGTTTTCAGGTAGCTCTCAATGCAAAGGCTCCAGGACCAAATATTGGTGTGAGAGCTAATTCAATCAAGGAAACACTGCATGTTGGTGAAGCGCATATTGAAGAAGAATCAGCCGAGTGGTTCTTGTGGGAGAACAACTCATTTGGCTCACTAAGTTCACACACCATCAGGGTCCCAAAGCAGCTCTGAGGAAACTCAGTTTTCACACTCTAGGCTTAATGCCCTTTGAGTGCATTATCTAGGAATGAACCTGGTAGAGCATCCCACACAAACCAATGCTCCACATGCGGGTTTCACATGCCACCAACTCCACATTCACAGACAACTTCAGCGCCAAAGCCATTTTCTGATATCCCTCAATGCAAAGGCTCTAGGCGCAAATATTGGTGTGAGAGCTAATTCAATCAAGGAAACATTGCATGTTGGTGAAGCGCTTATTGAAGAAGAATCAGCCGAGTGGTTCTTGTGGGAGAACAACTCCATTTGGCTCACTAACTTCACACACCATCAGGCTTCCAAGCAGCTCTCAAGGAAACTCAGTTTTCACACTCTATGCTTAGTGCCCTTTGAGTGCATTATGTAGGAATGAAGCTGGTAGAGCATGCCACACAAACCAATGCTCCACATGCGGGTTTCACATGCCACCAACTCCACATTCACAGACAACTTCATCGCCAAAGCCATTTTCAGATAGCCCTCAATGCAAAGGCTCTAGGCGCAAATATTGGTGTGAGAGCTAATTCAATCAAGGAAACACTGCATGTTGGTGAAGCGCATATTGAAGAAGAATCAGCCGAGTGGTTCTTGTGGGAGAAAAACTCCATTTGGCTCAATAACTTCACACACCATCAGGCTTCCATGCAGCTCTCAAGGAAACTCAGTTTTCACACTCTAGGCTTAATGCCCTTTGAGTGCATTATCTAGGAAAGAACCTGGTACAGCATCCCACACAAACTAATGCTCCACATGCGGGTTTCACATGCCACCAACTCCACATTCACAGACAACTTCAGCGCCACAGCCATTTTCAGATAGCCCTCAATGCAAAGGCTCTAGGCCAAAATATTGGTGTGAGAGCTAATTCAATCAAGGAAACACTGCATGTTTGTGAAGCGCATATTGAAGAAGAATCAGCCGAGTGGTTCTTGTGGGAGAACAGCTCCATTTGGCTCACCAACTTCACACACCATCAGGCTTCCAAGCAGCTCTCAAGGAAACTCAGTTTTCACACTCTAGGCTTAATGCCCTTTGAGGGGCCTAGGGCTGAAATGAAGCTTGGTGAGCATCCCACACAAACCAATGCTCCACATGCGGGTTTCACATGCCACCAACTCCACATTCACAGGCAACTTCAGCGCTTAAGCCATTTTCAGATAGCCCTCAATGCAAAGGCTCTAGGCCGAAATATTGGTGTGAGAGCTAATTCAATCAAGGAAACACTGCATGTTGGTGAAGCGCATATTGAAGAAGAATCAGCCGAGTGGTTCTTGTGGGAGAACAACTCCATTTGGCTCACTAACTTCACACACCATCAGGCTTCCATGCAGCTCTCAAGGAAACTCAGTTTTCACACTCTAGGCTTAATGCCCTTTGAGTGCATTATGTAGGAATGAACCTGGTAGAGCATCCCACACAAACCAATGCTCCACATGCGGGTTTCACATGCCACCAACTCCACATTCACAGACAACTTCAGCGCCAAAGCCATTTTCAGATAGCCCTCAATGCAAAGGCTCTAGGTGCAAATATTGGTGTGAGAGCTAATTTAATCAAGGAAACACTGCATGTTGGTGAAGAGCATATTGAAGAAGAATCAGCCGAGTGGCTCTTGTGGGAGAAAAACTCCATTTGGCTCACTAACTTCACACACCATCAGGCTTCCAAGCAGCTCTCAAGGAAAATCAGTTTTCACACTCTAGGCTTAATGCCCTTTGAGTGCCTAGGACTGAAATGAACCTGGTATAGCATCCACACGAACCAATGCTCCACATGCGGGTTTCACATGCCACCAACTCCACATTCACAGACAAGTTCAGCGCCAAAGCCGTTTTCAGGTAGCTCTCAATGCAAAGGCTCTAGGCCCAAATATTGGTGTGAGAGCTAATTCAATCAAGGAAACACTGCATGTTGGTGAAGCGCATATTGAAGAAGAATCAGCCGAGTGGTTCTTGTGGGAGAACACCTCCATTTGACTCACTAACTTCACACACCATCAGGGTTCCAAGCAGCTCTCAAGGAAACTCAGTTTTCATACTCTAGGCTTAATGCCCTTTGAGTGCATTATCTAGGAATGAACCTGGTAGAGCATCCCACACAAACCAATGCTCCACATGCGGGTTTCACATGCCACCAACTCCACATTCACAGACAACTTCAGCGCCAAAGCCATTTTCAGATAGCCCTCAATGCAAAGGCTCTAGGTGCAAATATTGGTGTGAGAGCAAATTCAATCAAGGAAACACTGCATGTTGGTGAAGCGCATATTGAAGAAGAATCAGCCGAGTGGTTCTTGTGGGACAACAACTCCATTTGGCTCACTAAGTTCACACACCATCAGGCTTCCAAGCAGCTCTCAAGGAAACTCAGTTTTCACACTCTAGGCTTAATGCCCTTTGAGTGCATTATGTAGGAATGAACCTGGTGTAGCATCCCACACAAACCAATGCTCCACATGCGGGTTTCACATGCCACCAACTCCACATTCACAGACAACTTCAGCGCCAAAGCCATTTTCTGATATCCCTCAATGCAAAGGCTCTAGGCGAAATATTGGTGTGAGAGCTAATTTAATCAAGGAAACACTGCATGCTGTTGAAGCGCATATTGAAGAAGAATCAGCCGAGTGGCCTCTTGTGGGAGAAAAACTCCATTTGGCTCACTAACTTCACACACCATCAGGCTTCCAAGCAGCTCTCAAGGAAACTCAGTTTTCACACTCTAGGCTTAATGCCCTTTGAGTGCCTAGGACTGAAATGAACCTGGTATAGCATCCCACACGAACCAATGCTCCACATGCGGGTTTCACATGCCACCAACTCCACATTCACAGACAAGTTCAGCGCCAAAGCCGTTTTCAGGTAGCTCTCAATGCAAAGGCTCTAGGCGCAAATATTGGTGTGAGAGCTAATTCAATCAAGGAAACACTGCATGTTGGTGAAGCGCATATTGAAGAAGAATCAGCCGAGTGGTTCTTGTGGGAGAACACCTCCATTTGACTCACTAACTTCACACACCATCAGGGTTCCAAGCAGCTCTCAAGGAAACTCAGTTTTCACACTCTAGGCTTAATGCCCTTTGAGTGCATTATCTAGGAATGAACCTGGTAGAGCATCCCACACAAACCAATGCTCCACATGCGGGTTTCACATGCCACCAACTCCACATTCACAGACAACTTCAGCGCCAAAGCCATTTTCAGATAGCCCTCAATGCAAAGGCTCTAGGTGCAAATATTGGTGTGAGAGCAAATTCAATCAAGGAAACACTGCATGTTGGTGAAGCGCATATTGAAGAAGAATCAGCCGAGTGGTTCTTGTGGGACAAACAACTCCATTTGGCTCACTAACTTCACACACCATCAGGCTTCCAAGCAGCTCTCAAGGAAACTCAGTTTTCACACTCTAGGCTTAATGCCCTTTGAGTGCATTATGTAGGAATGAACCTGGTGTAGCATCCCACACAAACCAATGCTCCACATGCGGGTTTCACATGCCACCAACTCACATTCACAGACAACTTCAGCGCCAAAGCCATTTTCAGATAGTCCTCAATGCAAAGGCTCTAGGCGAAATATTGGTGTGAGAGCTAATTTAATCAAGGAAACACTGCATGCTGTTGAAGCGCATATTGAAGAAGATCCGAGTGGTTCTTGTGGGAGAACAACTCCATTTGGCTCACTAACTTCACACACCATCAGGCTTCCAAGCAGCTCTCAAGGAACTCAGTTTTCACACTCTATGCTTAGTGCCCTTTGCATGGCTAGGACTGAAATGAACTTGGTGAGCATCCCACACAAACGAATGCTCCACATGCGGGTTTCACATGCCACCAACTCCACATTCACAGGCAACTTCAGCGCCACAGCCGTTTTCAGATAGCCCTCAATGCAAAGGCTCTAGACGCAAATATTGGTGTGAGAGCTAATTCAATCAAGGAAACACTGCATGTTGGTGCAGGGCATATTGAAGAAGGATCAGCCGAGTGGTTCTTGTGGAGAACAACTCCATTTGGCTCACTAACTTCACACACCATCAGGCTTCCAAGCAGCTCTCAAAGAAACTCAGTTTTCACACTCTATGCTTAGTGCCCTTTGAGTGGCCTAGGACTGAAATGAAGCTTGGTGAGCATCCCACACAAACGAATGCTCCACATGCGGGTTTCACATGCCACCAACTCCACATTCACAGGCAACTTCAGCGCCACAGCCGTTTCAGATAGCCCTCAATGCAAAGGCTCTAGACGCAAATATTGGTGTGAGAGCTAATTCAATCAAGGAAACACTGCATGTTGGTGCAGGGCATATTGAAGAAGGATCAGCCGAGTGGTTCTTGTGGGAGAACAACTCCATTTGGCTCACTAACTTCACACACCATCAGGCTTCCAAGCAGCTCTCAAAGAAACTCAGTTTTCACACTCTATGCTTAGTGCCCTTTGAGTGCATTATCTAGGAATGAACCTGGTAGAGCATCCCACACATACGAATGCTCCACATGCGGGTTTCACATGCCACCAACTCCACATTCACAGGCAACTTCAGCGCCACAGCCGTTTTCAGATAGCCCTCAATGCAAAGGCTCTAGGCGCAAATATTGGTGTGAGAGCTAATTCAATCAAGGAAACACTGCATGTTGGTGAAGCGCATATTGAAGAAGAATCAGCCGAGTGGTTCTTGTGGGAGAACAACTCCATTTGGCTCACTAACTTCACACACCATCAGGCTTATATGCAGCTCTCAAGGAAACTCAGTTTTCACACTCTAGGCTTAATGCCCTTTGAGTGCATGATGTAGGAAAGAACCTGGTAGAGCATCCCACACAAACCAATGCCCCACATGCGGGTTTCACATGCCACCAACTCCACATTCACAGACAACTTCAGCGCCAAAGCCATTTTCACATAGCCCTCAATGCAAAGGCTCTAGGCCCAAATATTGGTGTGAGAGCTAATTCAATCAAGGAAACACTGCATGTTGGTGAAGCGCATATTGAAGAAGAATCAGGCGAGTGGTTCTTGTGGGAGAACAACTCCATTTGGCTCACTAACTTCACACACCATCAGGCTTTTCCCAAGCAGCTCTCAAGGAAACTCAGTTTTCACACTCTATGCTTAGGCCCTTTGAGTGCATTATGTAGGAATGAACCTGGTAGAGCATCCCACACAAACCAATGCTCCACATGCAGGTTTCACATGCCACCAACTCCACATTCACAGACAACTTCAGCGCCAAAGCCATTTTCAGATAGCCCTCAATGCAAAGGCTCTAGGCCCAAATATTGGTGTGAGAGCTAATTCAATCAAGGAAACACTTAACACTGCACGTTGGTGAAGCGCATATTGAAGAAGAAATCAGCCGAGTGGTTCTTGTGGGACAACAACTCCATTTGGCTCACTAACTTCACACACCATCAGGGTTCCAAGCAGCTCTCAAGGAAACTCAGTTTTCACACTCTAGGCTTAATGCCCTTTGAGTGCATTATGTAGGAATGAACCTGGTAGAGCATCCCAAACAAACCAATGCTCCACATGCAGGTTTCACATGCCACCAACTCCACATTCACAGACAACTTCAGCGCCAAAGCCATTTTCAGATAGCCCTCAATGCAAAGGCTCTAGACGCAAATATTGGTGTGAGAGCTAATTCAATCAAGGAAACACTGCATGTTGGTGAAGCGCATATTGAAGAAGAATCAGCTGAGTGGTTCTTGTGGGACAACAACTCCATTTGGCTCACTAACTTCACACACCATCAGGCTTCCATGCAGCTCTCAAGGAAACTCAGTTTTCACACTCTAGGCTTAATGCCCTTTGAGTGCATTATCTAGGAAAGAACCTGATACAGCATCCCACACAAACCAATGCTCCACATGCGGGTTTCACATGCCACCAACTCCACATTCACAGACAACTTCAGCGCCAAAGCCATTTTCAGATAGCCCTCAATGAAAAGGCTCTAGGCCGAAATATTGGTGTGAGAGCTAATTCAATCAAGGAAACAGTGTATGTTGGTGAAGCGCATATTGAAGAAGAATCAGCCGAGTGTTCTTGTGGGAGAAAAACTCCATTTGGCTCAATAACTTCACACACCATCAGGCTTCCAAGCAGCTCTCAAGGAAACTCAGTTTTCACACTCTAGGCTTAATGCCCTTTGAGTGCATTATCTAGGAATGAACCTGGTAGAGCATCCCACACAAACCAATGCTCCACATGCGGGTTTCACATGCCACCAACTCCACATTCACAAACAACTTCAGCGCCAAAGCCATTTTCAGATAGCCCTCAATGCAAAGGCTCTAGGCACAAATATTGGTGTAAGAGCTAATTCAATCAAGGAAACCCTGCATGTTGGTGAAGCGCATATTGAAGAAGAATCAGCCGAGTGGTTTTTGTGGGAGAACAACTCCATTTTGGCGCTCTAACTTCACACACCATCAGGCTTCCATGCAGCTCTCAAGGAAACTCAGTTTTCACACTCTAGGCTTAATGCCCTTTGAGTGCATTATCTAGGAATGAACCTGGTAGAGCATCCCACACAAACCAATGCTCCACATGCGGGTTTCACATGCCACCAACTCCACATTCACAGACAACTTCAGCGCCAAAGCCATTTTCAGATAGCCCTCAATGCAAAGGCTCTAGACGCAAATATTGGTGTGGGAGCTAATTCAAACAAGGAAACACTGCATGTTGGTGAAGCGCATATTGAAGAAGAATCAGCCGAGTGGTTCTTGTGGGAGAACAACTCCATTTGGCTCACTAACTTCAGACACCATCAGGCTTCCAAGCAGCTCTCAAGGAAGCTCAGTTTTCACACTCTAGGCTTAATGCCCTTTGAGTGCCTAGGACTGAAATGAACCTGGTAGAGCATCCCACACAAACGAATGCTCCACATGCGGGTTTCACATGCCACCAACTCCACATTCACAGACAACTTCAGCGCCAAAGCCATTTTCAGATAGCCCTCAATGCAAAGGCTCTAGGCACAAATATTGGTGTGAGAGCTAATTCAATCAAGGAAACACTGCATGTTGGTGAAGCGCATGTTGAAGAAGAATCAGCCGAGTGGTTCTTGTGGACAACAACTCCATTTGGCTCACTAACTTCACACACCATCAGGCTTCCATGCAGCTCTCAAGGAAACTCAGTTTTCACACTCTAGGTTTAGTGCCCTTTGAGTGCCTAGGACTGAAATGAAGCTTGGTGAGCATCCACACAAACCAATGCTCCACATGCGGGTTTCACATGCCACCAACTCCACATTCACAGACAACTTCAGCGCCAAAGCCATTTTCAGATAGCCCTCAATGCAAAGGCTCTAGACGCAAATATTGGTGTGAGAGCTAATTCAATCAAGGAAACACTGCATGTTGGTGAAGCGCATATTGAAGAAGAATCAGCCGAGTGGTTCTTGTGGGACAACAACTCTGTTTGGCTCACTAACTTCACACACCATCAGGCTTCCAAGCAGCTCTCAAGGAAACTCAGTTTTCACACTCTAGGCTTAATGCCCTTTGAGTGCATTATCTAGGAAAGAACCTGTAGAGCATCCCACACAAACCAATGCTCCACATGCGGGTTTCACATGCCACCAACTCCACATTCACAGACAACTTCAGCGCCAAAGCCATTTTCAGATAGCCCTCAATGCAAAGGCTCTAGGCCAAAATATTGGTGTGAGATCTAATTCAATCAAGGAAACACTGGATGTTGGTGAAGTGCATATTGAAGAAGAATCAGCCGAGTGGTTTTTGTGGGAGAACAACTCCATTTTGGCTCACTAACTTCACACACCATCAGGCTTCCATACAGCTCTCAAGGAAACTCAGTTTTCACACTCTAGGCTTAATGCCCCTTGAGTGCATTATCTAGGAATGAACCTGGTAGAGCATCCCACACAAACCAATGCTCCACATACGGGTTTCACATGCCACCAACTCCACATTCACAGACAACTTCAGCGCCAAAGCCATTTTCAGATAGCCCTCAATGCAAAGGCTCTAGACGCAAATATTGGTGTGGGAGCTAATTCAAACAAGGAAACACTGCATGTTGGTGAAGCGCATATTGAAGAAGAATCAGCCGAGTGGTTCTTGTGGGAGAACAACTCCATTTGGCTCACTAACTTCACACACCATCAGGCTTCCAAGCAGCTCTCAAGGAAACTCAGTTTTCACACTCTAGGCTTAATGCCCTTTGAGTGCCTAGGACTGAAATGAACCTGGTAGAGCATCCCACACAAAATGAATGCTCCACATGCGGGTTTCACATGCCACCAACTCCACATTCACAGACAACTTCAGCGCCAAAGCCATTTTCAGATAGCCCTCAATGCAAAGGCTCTAGGCGCAAATATTGGTGTGAGAGCTAATTCAATCAAGGAAACACTGCATGTTGGTGAAGGGCATATTGAAGAAGAATCAGCCGAGTGGTTCTTGCGGGAGAACAACTCCATTTGGCTCACTAACTTCACACACCATCAGGCTTCCATGCAGCTCTCAAGGAAACTCAGTTTTCACACTCTAGGTTTAGTGCCCTTTGAGTGCCTAGGACTGAAATGAAGCTTGGTGAGCATCCCACACAAACCAATGCTCCACATGCGGGTTTCACATGCCACCAACTCCACATTCACAGACAACTTCAGCGCCAAAGCCATTTTCAGACAGCCCTCAATGCAAAGGCTCTAGGCGAAAATATTGGTGTGAGAGCTAATTCAATCCAGGAAACACTGCATGTTGGTGAAGCGCATATTGAAGAAGAATCAGCCGAGTGGTTCTTGTGGGAGAACAACTCCATTTGGCTCACTAACTTCAGACACCATCAGGCTTCCAAGCAGCTCTCAAGGAAACTCAGTTTTCACACTCTAGGCTTAATGCCCTTTGAGTGCATTATCTAGGAATGAACCTGGTAGAGCATCCCACACAAACCAATGCTCCACATGCGGGTTTCACATGCCACCAACTCCACATTCACAGACAACTTCATCGCCAAAGCCATTTTCAGATAGCCCTCAATGCAAAGGCTCTAGACGCAAATATTGGTGTGAGAGCTAATTCAATCAAGGAAACACTGCATGTTGGTGAAGCGCATATTGAAGAAGAATCAGCCGAGTGGTTCTTGTGGGAGAACACCTCCATTTGGCTCACTAACTTCACACACCATCAGGCTTCCATGCAGCTCTCAAGGAAACTCAGTTTTCACACTCTAGGCTTAATGCCCTTTGAGTGCATTATCTAGGAAAGAACCTGGTAGAGCATCCCACACAAACCAATGCTCCACATGCGGGTTTCACATGCCACCAACTCCACATTCACAGACAACTTCAGCGCCAAAGCCATTTTCAGATAGCCCTCAATGCAAAGGCTCTAGGCCAAAATATTGGTGTGAGATCTAATTCAATCAAGGAAACACTGCATGTTGGTGAAGCGCATATTGAAGAAGAATCAGCCGAGTGGTTTTTGTGGGAGAACAACTCCATTTTGGCTCACTAACTTCACACACCATCAGGCTTCCATACAGCTCTCAAGGAAACTCAGTTTTCACACTCTAGGCTTAATGCCCCTTGAGTGCATTATCTAGGAATGAACCTGGTAGAGCATCCCACACAAACCAATGCTCCACATGCGGGTTTCACATGCCACCAACTCCACATTCACAGACAACTTCAGCGCCAAAGCCATTTTCAGATAGCCCTCAATGCAAAGGCTCTAGACGCAAATATTGGTGTGGGAGCTAATTCAAACAAGGAAACACTGCATGTTGGTGAAGCGCATATTGAAGAAGAATCAGCCGAGTGGTTCTTGTGGGAGAACAACTCCATTTGGCTCACTAACTTCACACACCATCAGGCTTCCAAGCAGCTCTCAAGGAAACTCAGTTTTCACACTCTAGGCTTAATGCCCTTTGAGTGCCTAGGACTGAAATGAACCTGGTAGAGCATCCCACACAAACCAATGCTCCACATGCGGGTTTCACATGCCACCAACTCCACATTCACAGACAACTTCAGCGCCAAAGCCATTTTCAGATAGCCCTCAATGCAAAGGCTCTAGGCGCAAATATTGGTGTGAGAGCTAATTCAATCAAGGAAACACTGCATGTTGGTGAAGCGCATATTGAAGAAGAATCAGCCGAGTGGTTCTTGTGGGAGAACAACTCCATTTGGCTCACTAACTTCAGACACCATCAGGCTTCCAAGCAGCTCTCAAGGAAACTCAGTTTTCACACTCTGGGCTTAATGCCCTTTGAGTGCATTATGTAGGAATGAAGCTGGTAGAGCATCCCACACAAACCAATGCTCCACATGCGGGTTTCACATGCCACCAACTCCACATTCACAGACAACTTCAGCGCCAAAGCCATTTTCAGATAGCCCTCAATGAAAAGGCTCTAGGCGCAAATATTGGTGTGAGAGCTAATTCAATCAAGGAAACACTGCATGTTGGTGAAGCGCATATTGAAGAAGAATCAGCCGAGTGGTTCTTGTGGGAGAACAACTCCATTTGGCTCACTAACTTCACACACCATCAGGCTTCCATGCAGCTCTCAAGGAAACTCAGTTTTCACACTCTAGGTTTAGTGCCCTTTGAGTGCCTAGGACTGAAATGAAGCTTGGTGAGCATCCCACACAAACCAATGCTCCACATGCGGGTTTCACATGCCACCAACTCCACATTCACAGACAACTTCAGCGCCAAAGCCATTTTCAGACAGCCCTCAATGCAAAGGCTCTAGGCGAAAATATTGGTGTGAGAGCTAATTCAATCCAGGAAACACTGCATGTTGGTGAAGCGCATATTGAAGAAGAATCAGCCGAGTGGTTCTTGTGGGAGAACAACTCCATTTGGCTCACTAACTTCAGACACCATCAGGCTTCCAAGCAGCTCTCAAGGAAACTCAGTTTTCACACTCTAGGCTTAATGCCCTTTGAGTGCATTATCTAGGAATGAACCTGGTAGAGCATCCCACACAAACCAATGCTCCACATGCGGGTTTCACATGCCACCAACTCCACATTCACAGACAACTTCATCGCCAAAGCCATTTTCAGATAGCCCTCAATGCAAAGGCTCTAGACGCAAATATTGGTGTGAGAGCTAATTCAATCAAGGAAACACTGCATGTTGGTGAAGCGCATATTGAAGAAGAATCAGCCGAGTGGTTCTTGTGGGAGAACACCTCCATTTGGCTCACTAACTTCACACACCATCAGGCTTCCATGCAGCTCTCAAGGAAACTCAGTTTTCACACTCTAGGCTTAATGCCCTTTGAGTGCATTATCTAGGAAAGAACCTGGTAGAGCATCCCACACAAACCAATGCTCCACATGCGGGTTTCACATGCCACCAACTCCACATTCACAGACAACTTCAGCGCCAAAGCCATTTTCAGATAGCCCTCAATGCAAAGGCTCTAGGCCAAAATATTGGTGTGAGATCTAATTCAATCAAGGAAACACTGCATGTTGGTGAAGCGCATATTGAAGAAGAATCAGCCGAGTGGTTCTTGTGGGAGAACAACTCCATTTTGGCTCACTAACTTCACACACCATCAGGCTTCCATACAGCTCTCAAGGAAACTCAGTTTTCACACTCTAGGCTTAATGCCCCTTGAGTGCATTATCTAGGAATGAACCTGGTAGAGCATCCCACACAAACCAAAGCTCCACATGCGGGTTTCACATGCCACCAACTCCACATTCACAGACAACTTCAGCGCCAAAGCCATTTTCAGATAGCCCTCAATGCAAAGGCTCTAGACGCAAATATTGGTGTGGGAGCTAATTCAAACAAGGAAACACTGCATGTTGGTGAAGCGCATATTGAAGAAGAATCAGCCGAGTGGTTCTTGTGGGAGAACAACTCCATTTGGCTCACTAACTTCACACACCATCAGGCTTCCAAGCAGCTCTCAAGGAAACTCAGTTTTCAAATTCTAGGCTTAATGCCCTTTGAGTGCCTAGGACTGAAATGAACCTGGTAGAGCATCCCACACAAACCAATGCTCCACATGCGGGTTTCACATGCCACCAACTCCACATTCACAGACAACTTCAGCGCCAAAGCCATTTTCAGATAGCCCTCAATGCAAAGGCTCTAGGCGCAAATATTGGTGTGAGAGCTAATTCAATCAAGGAAACACTGCATGTTGGTGAAGCGCATATTGAAGAAGAATCAGCCGAGTGGTTCTTGCGGAACAACAACTCCATTTGGCTCACTAACTTCACACACCATCAGGCTTCCATGCAGCTCTCAAGGAAACTCAGTTTTCACACTCTAGGTTTAGTGCCCTTTGAGTGCCTAGGACTGAAATGAAGCTTGGTGAGCATCCCACACAAACCAATGCTCCACATGCGGGTTTCACATGCCACCAACTCCACATTCACAGACAACTTCAGCGCCAAAGCCATTTTCAGACAGCCCTCAATGCAAAGGCTCTAGGCGAAAATATTGGTGTGAGAGCTAATTCAATCCAGGAAACACTGCATGTTGGTGAAGCGCATATTGAAGAAGAATCAGCCGAGTGGTTCTTGTGGGAGAACAACTCCATTTGGCTCACTAACTTCAGACACCATCAGGCTTCCAAGCAGCTCTCAAGGAAACTCAGTTTTCACACTCTAGGCTTAATGCCCTTTGAGTGCATTATCTAGGAATGAACCTGGTAGAGCATCCCACACAAACCAATGCTCCACATGCGGGTTTCACATGCCACCAACTCCACATTCACAGACAACTTCATCGCCAAAGCCATTTTCAGATAGCCCTCAATGCAAAGGCTCTAGACGCAAATATTGGTGTGAGAGCTAATTCAATCAAGGAAACACTGCATGTTGGTGAAGCGCATATTGAAGAAGAATCAGCCGAGTGGTTCTTGTGGGAGAACACCTCCATTTGGCTCACTAACTTCACACACCATCAGGCTTCCATGCAGCTCTCAAGGAAACTCAGTTTTCACACTCTAGGCTTAATGCCCTTTGAGTGCATTATCTAGGAAAGAACCTGGTAGAGCATCCCACACAAACCAATGCTCCACATGCGGGTTTCACATGCCACCAACTCCACATTCACAGACAACTTCAGCGCCAAAGCCATTTTCAGATAGCCCTCAATGCAAAGGCTCTAGGCCAAAATATTGGTGTGAGATCTAATTCAATCAAGGAAACACTGCATGTTGGTGAAGCGCATATTGAAGAAGAATCAGCCGAGTGGTTTTTGTGGGAGAACAACTCCATTTTGGCTCACTAACTTCACACACCATCAGGCTTCCATACAGCTCTCAAGGAAACTCAGTTTTCACACTCTAGCCTTAATGCCCTTTGAGTGCATTATCTAGGAATGAACCTGGTAGAGCATCCCACACAAACCAATGCTCCACATGCGGGTTTCACATGCCACCAACTCCACATTCACAGACAACTTCAGCGCCAAAGCCATTTTCAGATAGCCCTCAATGCAAAGGCTCTAGACGCAAATATTGGTGTGGGAGCTAATTCAAACAAGGAAACACTGCATGTTGGTGAAGCGCATATTGAAGAAGAATCAGCCGAGTGGTTCTTGTGGGACAACAACTCCATTTGGCTCACTAACTTCACACACCATCAGGCTTCCAAGCAGCTCTCAAGGAAACTCAGTTTTCACACTCTAGGCTTAATGCCCTTTGAGTGCATTATGTAGGAATGAAGCTGGTAGAGCATCCCACACAAACCAATGCTCCACATGCGGGTTTCACATGCCACCAACTCCACATTCACAGACAACTTCAGCGCCAAAGCCATTTTCAGATAGCCCTCAATGCAAAGGCTCTAGGCGCAAATATTGGTGTGAGAGCTAATTCAATCAAGGAAACACTGCATGTTGGTGAAGCGCATATTGAAGAAGAATCAGCCGAGTGGTTCTTGTGGGAGAACAACTCCATTTGGCTCACTAACTTCACACACCATCAGGCTTCCATGCAGCTCTCAAGGAAACTCAGTTTTCACACTCTAGGTTTAGTGCCCTTTGAGTGCCTAGGACTGAAATGAAGCTTGGTGAGCATCCCACACAAACCAATGCTCCACATGCGGGTTTCACATGCCACCAACTCCACATTCACAGACAACTTCAGCGCCAAAGCCATTTTCAGACAGCCCTCAATGCAAAGGCTCTAGGCGAAAATATTGGTGTGAGAGCTAATTCAATCCAGGAAACACTGCATGTTGGTGAAGCGCATATTGAAGAAGAATCAGCCGAGTGGTTCTTGTGGGAGAACAACTCCATTTGGCTCACTAACTTCAGACACCATCAGGCTTCCAAGCAGCTCTCAAGGAAACTCAGTTTTCACACTCTAGGCTTAATGCCCTTTGAGTGCATTATCTAGGAATGAACCTGGTAGAGCATCCCACACAAACCAATGCTCCACATGCGGGTTTCACATGCCACCAACTCCACATTCACAGACAACTTCATCGCCAAAGCCATTTTCAGATAGCCCTCAATGCAAAGGCTCTAGACGCAAATATTGGTGTGAGAGCTAATTCAATCAAGGAAACACTGCATGTTGGTGAAGCGCATATTGAAGAAGAATCAGCCGAGTGGTTCTTGTGGGAGAACACCTCCATTTGGCTCACTAACTTCACACACCATCAGGCTTCCATGCAGCTCTCAAGGAAACTCAGTTTTCACACTCTAGGCTTAATGCCCTTTGAGTGCATTATCTAGGAAAGAACCTGGTAGAGCATCCCACACAAACCAATGCTCCACATGCGGGTTTCACATGCCACCAACTCCACATTCACAGACAACTTCAGCGCCAAAGCCATTTTCAGATAGCCCTCAATGCAAAGGCTCTAGGCCAAAATATTGGTGTGAGATCTAATTCAATCAAGGAAACACTGCATGTTGGTGAAGCGCATATTGAAGAAGAATCAGCCGAGTGGTTTTTGTGGGAGAACAACTCCATTTTGGCTCACTAACTTCACACACCATCAGGCTTCCATACAGCTCTCAAGGAAACTCAGTTTTCACACTCTAGCCTTAATGCCCCTTGAGTGCATTATCTAGGAATGAACCTGGTAGAGCATCCCACACAAACCAATGATCCACATGCGGGTTTCACATGCCACCAACTCCACATTCACAGACAACTTCAGCGCCAAAGCCATTTTCAGATAGCCCTCAATGCAAAGGCTCTAGGCCCAAATATTGGTGTGAGAGCTAATTCAATCAAGGAAACACTGCATGTTGGTGAAGCGCATATTGAAGAAGAATCAGCCGAGTGGTTTTTGTGGGAGAACAACTCCATTTTGGCTCACTAACTTCACACACCATCAGGCTTCCATACAGCTCTCAAGGAAACTCAGTTTTCACACTCTAGGCTTAATGCCCCTTGAGTGCATTATCTAGGAATGAACCTGGTAGAGCATCCCACACAAACCAATGCTCCACATGCGGGTTTCACATGCCACCAACTCCACATTCACAGACAACTTCAGCGCCAAAGCCATTTTCAGATAGCCCTCAATGCAAAGGCTCTAGACGCAAATATTGGTGTGAGAGCTAATTCAATCAAGGAAACACTGGATGTTGGTGAAGCGCATATTGAAGAAGAATCAGCCGAGTGGTTCTTGTGGGACAACAACTCCATTTGGCTCACTAACTTCACACACCATCAGGCTTCCATACAGCTCTCAAGGAAACTCAGTTTTCACACTCTAGGCTTAATGCCCTTTGAGTGCATTTTGTAGGAATGAACCTGGTAGAGCATCCCACACAAACCAATGCTCCACATGCGGGTTTCACATGCCACCAACTCCACATTCACAGACAAATTCAGCGCCAAAGCCATTTTCAGATAGCCCTCAACACAAAGGCTCTAGGCGCAAATATTGGTGTGAGAGCTAATTCAATCAAGGAAACACTGCATGTTGTTGAAGGGCATATTGAAGAATGATCAGCCGAGTGGTTCTTGTGGGGGAACAACTCCATTTGGCTCACTAACTTCACACACCATCAGGCTTCCAAGCAGCTCTCAAGGAAACTCAGTTTTCACACTCTAGGTTTAGTGCCCTTTGAGTGCCTAGGACTGAAATGAACCTGGTCGAGCATCCCACACAAACAAATGCTCCACATGCGGGTTTCACATGCCACCAACTCCACATTCACAGACAACTTCAGCGCCAAAGCCATTTTCAGATAGCCCTCAATGCAAAGGCTCTAGGCCGAAATATTGGTGTGAGAGCTAATTCAATCAAGGAAACACTGCATGTTGGTGAAGCGCATATTGAAGAAGAATCAGCCGAGTGGTTCTTGTGGGAGAACAACTCCATTTGGCTCACTAACTTCACACACCATCAGGCTTCCAAGCAGCTCTCAAGGAAACTCAGTTTTCACACTCTATGCTTAGTGCCCTTTGAGTGCATTATGTAGGAATGAACCTGGTAGAGCATCCCACACAAACAAATGCTCCACATGCGGGTTTCACATGCCACCAACTCCACATTCACAGACAACTTCAGCGCCAAAGCCATTTTCAGATAGCCCTCAATGCAAAGGCTCTAGGCGCAAATATTGGTGTGAGAGCTAATTCAATCAAGGAAACACTGCATGTTGGTGAAGCGCATATTGAAGAAGAATCAGGCGAGTGGTTCTTGTTTGAGAATATTTCCATTTGGCTCACTAACTTCACACACCATCAGGCTTCCATGCAGCTCTCAAGGAAACTCAGTTTTCACACTCTAGGCTTAATGCCCTTTGAGTGCATTATCTAGGAATGAACCTGGTAGAGCATCCCACACAAACCAATGCTCCACATGCGGGTTTCACATGCCACCAACTCCACATTCACAGACAACTTCAGCGCCAAAGCCATTTTCAGATAGCCCTCAATACAAAGGCTCTAGGCGCAAATATTGGTGTGAGAGCTAATTCAATCAAGGAAACACTGCATGTTGGTGAAGCGCATATTGAAGAAGAATCAGCCGAGTGGTTCTTGTGGGAGAACACCTCCATTTGGCTCACTAACTTCACACACCATCAGGCTTCCATGCAGCTCTCAAGGAAACTCAGTTTTCACACTCTAGGCTTAATGCCCTTTGAGTGCATTATCTAGGAATGAACCTGGTAGAGCATCCCACACAAACCAATGCTCCACATGCGGGTTTCACATGCCACCAACTCCACATTCACAGACAACTTCAGCGCCAAAGCCATTTTCAGATAGCTCTCAATGCAAAGGCTCTAGGCGCAAATATTGGTGTGAGAGCTAATTCAATCAAGGAAACACTGCATGTTGGTGAAGCGCATATTGAAGAAGAATCAGCCGAGTGGTTCTTGTGGGAGAACAACTCCATTTGGCTCACTAACTTCACACACCATCAGGCTTCCAAGCAGCTCTCAAGGAAGCTCAGTTTTCACACTCTAGGCTTAATGCCCTTTGAGTGCATTTTGTAGGAATGAACCTGGTAGAGCATCCCACACAAACCAATGCTCCACATGCGGGTTTCACATGCCACCAACTCCACATTCACAGACAACTTCAGCGCCAAAGCCATTTTCAGATAGCTCTCAATGCAAAGGCTCTAGGCGCAAATATTGGTGTGAGAGCTAATTCAATCAAGGAAACACTGCATGTTGGTGAAGCGCATATTGAAGAAGAATCAGCCGAGTGGTTCTTGTGGGACAACAACTCCATTTGGCTCACTAACTTCACACACCATCAGGCTTCCAAGCAGCTCTCAAGGAAACTCAGTTTTCACACTCTATGTTTAGTGCCCTTTGAGTGCATTATGTAGGAATGAACCTGGTATAGCATCCCACACAAACCAATGCTCCACATGCGGGTTTCACATGCCACCAACTCCACATTCACAGACAACTTCAGCGCCAAAGCCATTTTCAGATAGCCCTCAAAGCAAAGGCTCTAGGCGCAAATATTGGTGTGAGAGCTAATTCAATCAAGGAAACACTGCATGTTGGTGAAGCGCATATTGAAGAAGAATCAGCCGAGTGGTTCTTGTGGGACAACAACTCCATTTGGCTCACTAACTTCACACACCATCAGGCTTCCAAGCAGCTCTCAAGGAAACTCAGTTTTCATACTCTAGGCTTAATGCCCTTTGAGTGCCTAGGACTGAAATGAAGCTGGTAGAGCATCCCACACAAACCAATGCTCCACATGCGGGTTTCACATGCCACCAACTCCACATTCACAGACAACTTCAGCGCCAAAGCCATTTTCAGATAGCCCTCAATGCAAAGGTTCTAGGCACAAATATTGGTGTGAGAGCTAATTCAATCAAGGAAACACTGCATGTTGGTGAAGCGCATATTGAAGAAGAATCAGCCGAGTGGTTTTTGTGGGAGAACAACTCCATTTTGGCTCACTAACTTCACACACCATCAGGCTTCCATACAGCTCTCAAGGAAACTCAGTTTTCACACTCTAGGCTTAATGCCCCTTGAGTGCATTATCTAGGAATGAACCTGGTAGAGCATCCCACACAAACCAATGCTCCACATGCGGGTTTCACATGCCACCAACTCCACATTCACAGACAACTTCAGCGCCAAAGCCATTTTCAGATAGCTCTCAATGCAAAGGCTCTAGGCGCAAATATTGGTGTGAGAGCTAATTCAATCAAGGAAACACTGCATGTTGGTGAAGCGCATATTGAAGAAGAATCAGCCGAGTGGCTCTTCGGGGGAACAACTCCATTTGGCTCACTAACTTCACACACCATCAGGCTTCCAAGCAGCTCTCAAGGAAACTCAGTTTTCACACTCTAGGCTTAATGCCCTTTGAGTGCATTATCTAGGAATGAACCTGGTAGAGCATCCCACACAAACCAATGCTCCACATGCGGGTTTCACATGCCACCAACTCCACATTCACAGACAACTTCAGCGCCAAAGCCATTTTCAGATAGCCCTCAATGCAAAGGCTCTAGACGCAAATATTGGTGTGAGAGCTAATTCAATCAAGGAAACACTGCATGTTGGTGAAGCGCATATTGAAGAAGAATCAGGCGAGTGGTTCTTGTGGGAGAACAACTCCATTTGGCTCACTAACTTCACACACCATCAGGCTTCCAAGCAGCTCTCAAGGAAACTCAGTTTTCACACTCTAGGCTTAATGCCCTTTGAGTGCATTATCTAGGAATGAACCTGGTAGAGCATCCCACACAAACCAATGCTCCACATGCGGGTTTCACATGCCACCAACTCCACATTCACAGACAACTTCAGCGCCAAAGCCATTTTCAGATAGCCCTCAATGCAAAGGCTCTAGGCCCAAATATTGGTGTGAGAGCTAATTCAATCAAGGAAACACTGCATGTTGGTGAAGCGCATATTGAGGAAGAATCAGCCGAGTGGTTCTTGTGGGAGAACACCTGCATTTGGCTCACTAACTTCACACACCATCAGGCTTCCATGCAGCTCTCAAGGAAACTCAGTTTTCACACTCTAGGCTTAATGCCCTTTGAGTGCATTATCTAGGAATGAACCTGGTAGAGCATCCCACACAAACCAATGCTCCACATGCGGGTTTCACATGCCACCAACTCCACATTCACAGACAACTTCAGCGCCAAAGCCATTTTCAGATAGCTCTCAATGCAAAGGCTCTAGGCGCAAATATTGGTGTGAGAGCTAATTCAATCAAGGAAACACTGCATGTTGGTGAAGCGCATATTGAAGAAGAATCAGCCGAGTGGTTCTTCGGGGGAACAACTCCATTTGGCTCACTAACTTCACACACCATCAGGCTTCCAAGCAGCTCTCAAGGAAACTCAGTTTTCACACTCTAGGCTTAATGCCCTTTGAGTGCATTATCTAGGAATGAACCTGGTAGAGCATCCCACACAAACCAATGCTCC
The DNA here is from genome assembly GCF_030435755.1 of Ochotona princeps. Taxonomy (NCBI): domain Eukaryota; kingdom Metazoa; phylum Chordata; class Mammalia; order Lagomorpha; family Ochotonidae; genus Ochotona; species Ochotona princeps. The sequence goes on along the minus strand of NW_026697219.1, from coordinate 13,079 downwards.
ACATGCGGGTTTCACATGCCACCAACTCCACATTCACAGACAACTTCAGCGCCAAAGCCATTTTCAGATAGCCCTCAATGCAAAGGTTCTAGGCACAAATATTGGTGTGAGAGCTAATTCAATCAAGGAAACACTGCATGTTGGTGAAGCGCATATTGAAGAAGAATCAGGCGAGTGGTTCTTGTGGGACAACAACTCCATTTGGCTCACTAACTTCACACACCATCAGGCTTCCAAGCAGCTCTCAAGGAAACTCAGTTTTCACACTCTAGGCTTAATGCCCTTTGAGTGCCTAGGAATGAAATGCACCTGGTAGAGCATCCCACACAAACGAATGCTCCACATGCGGGTTTCACATGCCACCAACTCCACATTCACAGAAAACTTCAGCGCCAAAGCCATTTTCAGATAGCCCTCAATGCAAAGGCTCTAGGCCCAAATATTGGTGTGAGAGCTAATTCAATCAAGGAAACACTGCATGTTGGTGAAGCGCATATTGAAGAAGAATCAGCCGAGTGGTTCTTGTGGGACAACAACTCCATTTGGCTCACTAACTTCACACACCATCAGGCTTCCATGCAGCTCTCAAGGAAACTCAGTTTTCACACTCTATGCTTAGTGCCCTTTGAGTGCATTATGTAGGAAAGAACCTGGTAGAGCATCCCACACAAACCAATGCTCCACATGCGGGTTTCACATGCCACCAACTCCACATTCACAGACAACTTCAGCGCCAAAGCCATTTTCAGATAGCCCTCAATGCAAAGGCTCTAGGCCCAAATATTGGTGTGAGAGCTAATTCAATCAAGGAAACACTGCATGTTGGTGAAGCGCATATTGAAGAAGAATCAGCCGAGTGGTTCTTGCGGGAGAACAACTCCATTTGGCTCACTAACTTCACACACCATCAGGCTTCCAAGCAGCTCTCAAGGAAACTCAGTTTTCACACTCTATGCTTAATGCCCTTTGAGTGCATTATGTAGGAGTGAACCTGGTAGAGCATCCCACACAAACCAATGCTCTACATGCGGGTTTCACATGCCACCAACTCCACATTCACAGACAACTTCAGCGCCAAAGCCATTTTCAGATAGCTCTCAATGCAAAGGCTCTAGGCGCAAATATTGGTGTGAGAGCTAATTCAATCAAGGAAACACTGCATGTTGGTGAAGGGCATATTGAAGAAGAATCAGCCGAGTGGTTCTTCGGGGGAACAACTCCATTTGGCTCACTAACTTCACACACCATCAGGCTTCCAAGCAGCTCTCAAGGAAACTCAGTTTTCACACTCTAGGCTTAATGCCCTTTGAGTGCATTATGTAGGAATGAACCTGGTAGAGCATCCCACACAAACCAATGCTCCACATGCGGGTTTCACATGCCACCAACTCCACATTCACAGACAACTTCAGCGCCAAAGCCATTTTCAGATAGCCCTCAATGCAAAGGCTCTAGGCCCAAATATTGGTGTGAGAGCTAATTCAATCAAGGAAACACTGCATGTTGGTGAAGCGCATATTGAAGAAGAATCAGCCGAGTGGTTCTTGTGGGAGAACAACTCCATTTGGCTCACTAACTTCACACACCATCAGGCTTCCATGCAGCTCTCAAGGAAACTCAGTTTTCACACTCTATGCTTAGTGCCCTTTGAGTGCATTATGTAGGAAAGAACCTGGTAGAGCATCCCACACAAACGAATGCTCCACATGCGGGTTTCACATGCCACCAACTCCACATTCACAGAAAACTTCAGCGCCAAAGCCATTTTCAGATAGCCCTCAATGCAAAGGCTCTAGGCCCAAATATTGGTGTGAGAGCTAATTCAATCAAGGAAACACTGCATGTTGGTGAAGCGCATATTGAAGAAGAATCAGGCGAGTGGTTCTTGTGGGAGAACAACTCCATTTGCCTCACTAACTTCACACACCATCAGGCTTCCAAGCAGCTCTCAAGGAAACTCAGTTTTCACACTCTAGGCTTAATGCCCTTTGAGTGCATTATGTAGGAATGAACCTGGTAGAGCATCCCACACAAACCAATGCTCCACATGCGGGTTTCACATGCCACCAACTCCACATTCACAGACAACTTCAGTGCCAAAGCCATTTTCAGATAGCCCTCAATACAAAGGCTCTAGGCGAAAATATTGGTGTGAGAGCTAATTCAATCAAGGAAACACTGCATGTTGGTGAAGCGCATATTGAAGAAGAATCAGCCGAGTGGTTCTTCGGGGGAACAACTCCATTTGGCTCACTAACTTCACACACCATCAGGCTTCCAAGCAGCTCTCAAGGAAACTCAGTTTTCACACTCTAGGCTTAATGCCCTTTGAGTGCATTATGTAGGAATGAACCTGGTAGAGCATCCCACACAAACCAATGCTCCACATGCGGGTTTCACATGCCACCAACTCCACATTCACAGACAACTTCAGCGCCAAAGCCATTTTCAGATAGCCCTCAATGCAAAGGCTCTAGACGCAAATATTGGTGTGGGAGCTAATTCAATCAAGGAAACACTGCATGTTGGTGAAGCGCATATTGAAGAAGAATCAGCCGAGTGGTTCTTGTGGGACAACAACTCCATTTGGCTCACTAACTTCACACACCATCAGGCTTCCAAGCAGCTCTCAAGGAAACTCAGTTTTCACACTCTATGCTTAGTGCCCTTTGAGTGCATTATCTAGGAATGAACCTGGTAGAGCATCCCACACAAACGAATGCTCCACATGCGGGTTTCACATGCCACCAACTCCACATTCTCAGGCAACTTCAGCACCACAGCCGTTTTCAGATAGCCCTCAATGCAAAGGCTCTAGACGCAAATATTGATGTGAGAGCTAATTCAATCAAGGAAACACTGCATGTTGGTGAAGGGCATATTGAAGAAGGATCAGCCGAGTGGTTCTTGTGGGAGAACAACTCCATTTGGCTCACTAACTTCACACACCATCAGGCTTCCAAGCAGCTCTCAAGGAAACTCAGTTTGCACACTCTATGCTTAGTGCCTTTTGAGTGCCTAGGACTGAAATGAAGCTGGTAGAGCATCCCACACAAACCAATGCTCCACATGCGGGTTTCACATGCCACCAACTCCACATTCTCAGGCAATTTCAGCGCCACAGCCGTTTTCAGATAGCCCTCAATGCAAAGGCTCTAGACGCAAATATTGGTGTGAGAGCTAATTCAATCAAGGAAACACTGCATGTTGGTGAAGGGCATATTGAAGAAGGATCAGCCGAGTGGTTCTTGTGGGAGAACAACTCCATTTGGCTCACTAACTTCACACACCATCAGGCTTCCAAGCAGCTCTCAAGGAAACTCAGTTTGCACACTCTATGCTTAGTGCCTTTTGAGTGCCTAGGACTGAAATGAATCTGGTAGAGCATCCCACACAAACCAATGCTCCACATGCGGGTTTCACATGCCACCAACTCCACATTCTCAGGCAACTTCAGCGCCACAGCCGTTTTCAGATAGCCCTCAATGCAAAGGCTCTAGACGCAAATATTGGTGTGAGAGCTAATTCAATCAAGGAAACACTGCATGTTGGTGAAGGGCATATTGAAGAAGGATCAGCCGAGTGGTTCTTGTGGGAGAACAACTCCATTTGGCTCACTAACTTCACACACCATCAGGCTTCCAAGCAGCTCTCAAGGAAACTCAGTTTTCACACTCTATGCTTAGTGCCCTTTGAGTGCATTATCTAGGAATGAACCTGGTAGAGCATCCCACACAAACGAATGCTCCACATGCGGGTTTCACATGCCACCAACTCCACATTCACAGGCAACTTCAGCGCCACAGCCGTTTTCAGATAGCCCTCAATGCAAAGGCTCTAGACGCAAATATTGGTGTGAGAGCTAATTCAATCAAGGAAACACTGCATGTTGGTGAAGGGCATATTGAAGAATGATCAGCCGAGTGGCTCTTGTGGGAGAACAACTCCATTTGGCTCACTAACTTCACACACCATCAGGCTTCCATGCAGCTCTCAAGGAAACTCAGTTTTCACACTCTAGGCTTAGTGCCCTTTGAGTGCATTATCTAGGAATGAACCTGGTAGAGCATCCCACACAAACGAATGCTCCACATGCGGGTTTCACATGCCACCAACTCCACATTCACAGAAAACTTCAGCGCCACAGCCGTTTTCAGATAGCCCTCAATTCAAAGGCTCTAGACGCAAATGTTGGTATGAGAGCTAATTCAATCAAGGAAACACTGCATGTTGGTGAAGGGCATATTGAAGAAGGATCAGCCGAGTGGTTCTTGTGGGAGAACAACTCCATTTGGCTCACTAACTTCACACACCATCAGGCTTCCAAGCAGCTCTCAAGGAAACTCAGTTTTCACACTCCATGCTTAGTGCCCTTTGAGTTCATTATCTAGGAATGAACCTGGTAGAGCATCCCACACAAACCAATGCTCCACATGCGGGTTTCACATGCCACCAACTCCACATTCACAGGCAACTTCAGCGCCACAGCCGTTTTCAGATAGCCCTCAATGCAAAGGCTCTAGACACAAATATTGGTGTGAGAGCTAATTCAATCAAGGAAACACTGCATGTTGGTGAAGGGCATATTGAAGAAGGATCAGCCGAGTGGTTCTTGTGGGAGAACAACTCCATTTGGCTCACTAACTTCACACACCATCAGGCTTCCAAGCAGCTCTCAAGGAAACTCAGTTTTCACACTCTATGCTTCGTGCCCTTTGAGTGCATTATCTAGGAATGAACCTGGTAGAGCATCCCACACAAACCAATGCTCCACATGCGGGTTTCACATGCCACCAACTCCACATTCTCAGGCAACTTCAGCGCCACAGCCGTTTTCAGATAGCCCTCAATGCAAAGGCTCTAGACGCAAATATTGGTGTGAGAGCTAATTCAATCAAGGAAACACTGCATGTTGGTGAAGGGCATATTGAAGAAGGATCAGCCGAGTGGTTCTTGTGGGAGAACAACTCCATTTGGCTCACTAACTTCACACACCATCAGGCTTCCAAACAGCTCTCAAGGAAACTCAGTTTTCACACTCTATGCTTAGTGCCCTTTGAGTGCATTATCTAGGAATGAACCTGGTAGAGCATCCCACACAAACGAATGCTCCACATGCGGGTTTCACATGCCACCAACTCCACATTCACAGGCAACTTCAGCGCCACAGCCGTTTTCAGATAGCCCTCAATGCAAAGGCTCTAGGCGCAAATATTGGTGTGAGAGCTAATTCAATCAAGGAAACACTGCATGTTGGTGAAGCGCATATTGAAGAAGAATCAGCCGAGTGGTTCTTGTGGGAGAACAACTCCATTTGGCTCACTAACTTCACACACCATCAGGCTTCCATGCAGCTCTCAAGGAAACTCAGTTTTCACACTCTAGGTTTAGTGCCCTTTTAGTGCCTAGGACTGAAATGAAGCTTGGTGAGCATCCCACACAAACCAATGCTCCACATGCGGGTTTCACATGCCACCAACTCCACATTCACAGACAACTTCAGCGCCAAAGCCATTTTCAGACAGCCCTCAATGCAAAGGCTCTAGGCGAAAATATTGGTGTGAGAGCTAATTCAATCAAGGAAACACTGCATGTTGGTGAAGCGCATATTGAAGAAGAATCAGCCGAGTGGTTCTTGTGGGAGAACAACTCCATTTGGCTCACTAACTTCAGACACCATCAGGCTTCCAAGCAGCTCTCAAGGAAACTCAGTTTTCACACTCTAGGCTTAATGCCCTTTGAGTGCATTATGTAGGAATGAAGCTGGTAGAGCATCCCACACAAACCAATGCTCCACATGCGGGTTTCACATGCCACCAACTCCACATTCACAGACAACTTCAGCGCCAAAGCCATTTTCAGATAGCCCTCAATGCAAAGGCTCTAGGCGCAAATATTGGTGTGAGAGCTAATTCAATCAAGGAAACACTGCATGTTGGTGAAGCGCATATTGAAGAAGAATCAGGCGAGTGGTTCTTGTGGGAGAACACCTCCATTTGGCTCACTAACTTCACACACCATCAGGCTTCCATGCAGCTCTCAAGGAAACTCAGTTTTCACACTCAAGGCTTAATGCCCTTTGAGTGCATTATCTAGGAATGAACCTGGTAGAGCATCCCACACAAACCAATGCTCCACATGCGGGTTTCACATGCCACCAACTCCACATTCACAGACAACTTCAGCGCCAAAGCCATTTTCAGATAGCCCTCAATGCAAAGGCTCTAGGCCCAAATATTGGTGTGAGAGCTAATTCAATCAAGGAAACACTGCATGTTGGTGAAGCGCATATTGAAGAAGAATCAGCCGAGTGGTTTTTGTGGAGAACAACTCCATTTTGGCTCACTAACTTCACACACCATCAGGCTTCCATGCAGCTCTCAAGGAAACTCAGTTTTCACACTCTAGTCTTAATGCCCCTTGAGTGCATTATCTAGGAATGAACCTGGTAGAGCATCCCACACAAACCAATGCTCCACATGCGGGTTTCACATGCCACCAACTCCACATTCACAGACAACTTCAGCGCCAAAGCCATTTTCAGATAGCCCTCAATGCAAAGGCTCTAGACGCAAATATTGGTGTGGGAGCTAATTCAATCAAGGAAACACTGGATGTTGGTGAAGGGCATATTGAAGAAGAATCAGCCGAGTGGTTCTTGTGGGACAACAACTCCATTTGGCTCACTAACTTCACACACCATCAGGCTTCCATACAGCTCTCAAGGAAACTCAGTTTTCACACTCTAGGCTTAATGCCCTTTGAGTGCATTTTGTAGGAATGAACCTGGTAGAGCATCCCACACAAACCAATGCTCCACATGCGGGTTTCACATGCCACCAACTCCACATTCACAGACAACTTCAGCGCCAAAGCCATTTTCAGATAGCTCTCAATGCAAAGGCTCTAGGCGCAAATATTGGTGTGAGAGCTAATTCAATCAAGGAAACACTGCATGTTGGTGAAGGGCATATTGAAGAAGAATCAGCCGAGTGGTTCTTCGGGGGAACAACTCCATTTGGCTCACTAACTTCACACACCATCAGGCTTCCAAGCAGCTCTCAAGGAAACTCAGTTTTCACACTCTAGGCTTAATGCCCTTTGAGTGCATTATGTAGGAATGAACCTGGTAGAGCATCCCACACAAACCAATGCTCCACATGCGGGTTTCACATGCCACCAACTCCACATTCACAGACAACTTCAGCGCCAAAGCCATTTTCAGATAGCCCTCAATGCAAAGGCTCTAGGCCCAAATATTGGTGTGAGAGCTAATTCAATCAAGGAAACACTGCATGTTGGTGAAGCGCATATTGAAGAAGAATCAGCCGAGTGGTTCTTGTGGGAGAACAACTCCATTTGGCTCACTAACTTCACACACCATCAGGCTTCCATGCAGCTCTCAAGGAAACTCAGTTTTCACACTCTATGCTTAGTGCCCTTTGAGTGCATTATGTAGGAAAGAACCTGGTAGAGCATCCCACACAAACGAATGCTCCACATGCGGGTTTCACATGCCACCAACTCCACATTCACAGAAAACTTCAGCGCCAAAGCCATTTTCAGATAGCCCTCAATGCAAAGGCTCTAGGCCCAAATATTGGTGTGAGAGCTAATTCAATCAAGGAAACACTGCATGTTGGTGAAGCGCATATTGAAGAAGAATCAGCCGAGTGGTTCTTGTGGGAGAACAACTCCATTTGGCTCACTAACTTCACACACCATCAGGCTTCCAAGCAGCTCTCAAGGAAACTCAGTTTTCACACTCTAGGCTTAATGCCCTTTGAGTGCATTATGTAGGAATGAACCTGGTAGAGCATCCCACACAAACCAATGCTCCACATGCGGGTTTCACATGCCACCAACTCCACATTCACAGACAACTTCAGTGCCAAAGCCATTTTCAGATACCCCTCAATACAAAGGCTCTAGGCGAAAATATTGGTGTGAGAGCTAATTCAATCAAGGAAACACTGCATGTTGGTGAAGGGCATATTGAAGAAGAATCAGCCGAGTGGTTCTTCGGGGGAACAACTCCATTTGGCTCACTAACTTCACACACCATCAGGCTTCCAAGCAGCTCTCAAGGAAACTCAGTTTTCACACTCTAGGCTTAATGCCCTTTGAGTGCATTATGTAGGAATGAACCTGGTAGAGCATCCCACACAAACCAATGCTCCACATGCGGGTTTCACATGCCACCAACTCCACATTCACAGACAACTTCAGCGCCAAAGCCATTTTCAGATAGCCCTCAATGCAAAGGCTCTAGACGCAAATATTGGTGTGGGAGCTAATTCAATCAAGGAAACACTGCATGTTGGTGAAGCGCATATTGAAGAAGAATCAGCCGAGTGGTTCTTGTGGGACAACAACTCCATTTGGCTCACTAACTTCACACACCATCAGGCTTCCAAGCAGCTCTCAAGGAAACTCAGTTTTCACACTCTATGCTTAGTGCCCTTTGAGTGCATTATCTAGGAATGAACCTGGTAGAGCATCCCACACAAACGAATGCTCCACATGCGGGTTTCACATGCCACCAACTCCACATTCTCAGGCAACTTCAGCGCCACAGCCGTTTTCAGATAGCCCTCAATGCAAAGGCTCTAGACACAAATATTGGTGTGAGAGCTAATTCAATCAAGGAAACACTGCATGTTGGTGAAGGGCATATTGAAGAAGGATCAGCCGAGTGGTTCTTGTGGGAGAACAACTCCATTTGGCTCACTAACTTCACACACCATCAGGCTTCCAAGCAGCTCTCAAGGAAACTCAGTTTTCACACTCTATGCTTAGTGCCTTTTGAGTGCCTAGGACTGAAATGAAGCTGGTAGAGCATCCCACACAAACGAATGCTCCACATGCGGGTTTCACATGCCACCAAACTCCACATTCTCAGGCAACTTCAGCACCACAGCCGTTTTCAGATAGCCCTCAATGCAAAGGCTCTAGACGCAAATATTGATGTGAGAGCTAATTCAATCAAGGAAACACTGCATGTTGGTGAAGGGCATATTGAAGAAGGATCAGCCGAGTGGTTCTTGTGGGAGAACAACTCCATTTGGCTCACTAACTTCACACACCATCAGGCTTCCAAGCAGCTCTCAAGGAAACTCAGTTTGCACACTCTATGCTTAGTGCCTTTTGAGTGCCTAGGACTGAAATGAAGCTGGTAGAGCATCCCACACAAACGAATGCTCCACATGCGGTTTCACATGCCACCAACTCCACATTCTCAGGCAATTTCAGCGCCACAGCCGTTTTCAGATAGCCTCAATGCAAAGGCTCTAGACGCAAATATTGGTGTGAGAGCTAATTCAATCCAGGAAACACTGCATGTTGGTGAAGGGCATATTGAAGAAGGATCAGCCGAGTGGTTCTTGTGGGAGAACAACTCCATTTGGCTCACTAACTTCACACACCATCAGGCTTCCAAGCAGCTCTCAAGGAAACTCAGTTTTCACACTCTAGGCTTAATGCCCTTTGAGTGCATTATCTAGGAATGAACCTGGTAGAGCATCCCACACAAACCAATGCTCCACATGCGGGTTTCACATGCCACCAACTCCACATTCACAGACAACTTCAGCGCCAAAGCCATTTTCAGATAGCCCTCAATGCAAAGGCTCTAGGCCCAAATATTGGTGTGAGAGCTAATTCAATCAAGGAAACACTGCATGTTGGTGAAGCGCATATTGAGGAAGAATCAGCCGAGTGGTTCTTGTGGGAGAACACCTCCATTTGGCTCACTAACTTCACACACCATCAGGCTTCCATGCAGCTCTCAAGGAAACTCAGTTTTCACACTCTAGGCTTAATGCCCTTTGAGTGCATTATCTAGGAATGAACCTGGTAGAGCATCCCCACACAAACCAATGCTCCACATGCGGGTTTCACATGCCACCAACTCCACATTCACAGACAACTTCAGCGCCAAAGCCATTTTCAGATAGCTCTCAATGCAAAGGCTCTAGGCGCAAATATTGGTGTGAGAGCTAATTCAATCAAGGAAACACTGCATGTTGGTGAAGCGCATATTGAAGAAGAATCAGCCGAGTGGTTCTTCGGGGGAACAACTCCATTTGGCTCACTAACTTCACACACCATCAGGCTTCCAAGCAGCTCTCAAGGAAACTCAGTTTTCACACTCTAGGCTTAATGCCCTTTGAGTGCATTATCTAGGAATGAACCTGGTAGAGCATCCCACACAAACCAATGCTCCACATGCGGGTTTCACATGCCACCAACTCCACATTCACAGACAACTTCAGCGCCAAAGCCATTTTCAGATAGCCCTCAATGCAAAGGCTCTAGACGCAAATATTGGTGTGAGAGCTAATTCAATCAAGGAAACACTGCATGTTGGTGAAGCGCATATTGAAGAAGAATCAGGCGAGTGGTTCTTGTGGGACAACAACTCCATTTGGCTCACTAACTTCACACACCATCAGGCTTCCAAGCAGCTCTCAAGGAAACTCAGTTTTCACACTCTAGGCTTAATGCCCTTTGAGTGCCTAGGAATGAAATGCACCTGGTAGAGCATCCCACACAAACGAATGCTCCACATGCGGGGTTTCACATGCCACCAACTCCACATTCACAGAAAACTTCAGCGCCAAAGCCATTTTCAGATAGCCCTCAATGCAAAGGCTCTAGGCCCAAATATTGGTGTGAGAGCTAATTCAATCAAGGAAACACTGCATGTTGGTGAAGCGCATATTGAAGAAGAATCAGCCGAGTGGTTCTTGTGGGACAACAACTCCATTTGGCTCACTAACTTCACACACCATCAGGCTTCCATGCAGCTCTCAAGGAAACTCAGTTTTCACACTCTATGCTTAGTGCCCTTTGAGTGCATTATGTAGGAAAGAACCTGGTAGAGCATCCCACACAAACCAATGCTCCACATGCGGGTTTCACATGCCACCAACTCCACATTCACAGACAACTTCAGCGCCAAAGCCATTTTCAGATAGCCCTCAATGCAAAGGCTCTAGGCCCAAATATTGGTGTGAGAGCTAATTCAATCAAGGAAACACTGCATGTTGGTGAAGCGCATATTGAAGAAGAATCAGCCGAGTGGTTCTTGCGGGAGAACAACTCCATTTGGCTCACTAACTTCACACACCATCAGGCTTCCAAGCAGCTCTCAAGGAAACTCAGTTTTCACACTCTAGGCTTAATGCCCTTTGAGTGCATTATGTAGGAGTGAACCTGGTAGAGCATCCCACACAAACCAATGCTCTACATGCGGGTTTCACATGCCACCAACTCCACATTCACAGACAACTTCAGCGCCAAAGCCATTTTCAGATAGCTCTCAATGCAAAGGCTCTAGGCGCAAATATTGGTGTGAGAGCTAATTCAATCAAGGAAACACTGCATGTTGGTGAAGGGCATATTGAAGAAGAATCAGCCGAGTGGTTCTTCGGGGGAACAACTCCATTTGGCTCACTAACTTCACACACCATCAGGCTTCCAAGCAGCTCTCAAGGAAACTCAGTTTTCACACTCTAGGCTTAATGCCCTTTGAGTGCATTATGTAGGAATGAACCTGGTAGAGCATCCCACACAAACGAATGCTCCACATGCGGGTTTCACATGCCACCAACTCCACATTCACAGACAACTTCAGCGCCAAAGCCATTTTCAGATAGCCCTCAATGCAAAGGCTCTAGGCCCAAATATTGGTGTGAGAGCTAATTCAATCAAGGAAACACTGCATGTTGGTGAAGCGCATATTGAAGAAGAATCAGCCGAGTGGTTCTTGTGGGAGAACAACTCCATTTGGCTCACTAACTTCACACACCATCAGGCTTCCATGCAGCTCTCAAGGAAACTCAGTTTTTCACACTCTATGCTTAGTGCCCTTTGAGTGCATTATGTAGGAAAGAACCTGGTAGAGCATCCCACACAAACCAATGCTCCACATGCGGGTTTCACATGCCACCAACTCCACATTCACAGAAAACTTCAGCGCCAAAGCCATTTTCAGATAGCCCTCAATGCAAAGGCTCTAGGCCCAAATATTGGTGTGAGAGCTAATTCAATCAAGGAAACACTGCATGTTGGTGAAGCGCATATTGAAGAAGAATCAGGCGAGTGGTTCTTGTGGGAGAACAACTCCATTTGGCTCACTAACTTCACACACCATCAGGCTTCCAAGCAGCTCTCAAGGAAACTCAGTTTTCACACTCTAGGCTTAATGCCCTTTGAGTGCATTATGTAGGAATGAACCTGGTAGAGCATCCCACACAAACCAATGCTCCACATGCGGGTTTCACATGCCACCAACTCCACATTCACAGACAACTTCAGTGCCAAAGCCATTTTCAGATAGCCCTCAATACAAAGGCTCTAGGCGAAAATATTGGTGTGAGAGCTAATTCAATCAAGGAAACACTGCATGTTGGTGAAGCGCATATTGAAGAAGAATCAGCCGAGTGGTTCTTCGGGGGAACAACTCCATTTGGCTCACTAACTTCACACACCATCAGGCTTCCAAGCAGCTCTCAAGGAAACTCAGTTTTCACACTCTAGGCTTAATGCCCTTTGAGTGCATTATGTAGGAATGAACCTGGTAGAGCATCCCACACAAACCAATGCTCCACATGCGGGTTTCACATGCCACCAACTCCACATTCACAGACAACTTCAGCGCCAAAGCCATTTTCAGATAGCCCTCAATGCAAAGGCTCTAGACGCAAATATTGGTGTGGGAGCTAATTCAATCAAGGAAACACTGCATGTTGGTGAAGCGCATATTGAAGAAGAATCAGCCGAGTGGTTCTTGTGGGACAACAACTCCATTTGGCTCACTAACTTCACACACCATCAGGCTTCCAAGCAGCTCTCAAGGAAACTCAGTTTTCACACTCTAGGCTTAGTGCCCTTTGAGTGCATTATCTAGGAATGAACCTGGTAGAGCATCCCACACAAACGAATGCTCCACATGCGGGTTTCACATGCCCACCAACTCCACATTCTCAGGCAACTTCAGCACCACAGCCGTTTTCAGATAGCCCTCAATGCAAAGGCTCTAGACGCAAATATTGATGTGAGAGCTAATTCAATCA
>NW_026697218.1:0-31489 GCF_030435755.1 Ochotona princeps | reverse complement strand
TTGTGAATGTGGAGTTGGTGGCATGTGAAACCCACATGTGGAGCATTGGTTTGTGTGAGATGCTCTACCAGGTTCATTCCTAGATAATGCATTTAAAGGGCATTAAGCCTAGAGTGTGAAAACTGAGTATCCTTGAGAGCAGCTTGGAAGCCTGATGGTGTGTGAAGTTAGTGAGCCAAATGGAGTTGTTCTCCGACAAGAACCACTCGGCTGCTTCTTCTTCAATATGCGTTTCACCACCATGCAGTGTTTCCTTGATTGAATTAGGTCTCACAGCAATATTTGCGCCTAGAGCCTTTGCATTGAGGGCTATGTGAAAACGGCTTTGGCGCTGAAGTTGTCTGTGAATGTGGAGTTGGTGGCATGTGAAACCCGCATGTGGAGCATTGATTTGTATGGGAAGCTCACCAAGCTTCATTTCAGTCCTAGGCACTTAAAGGGCATTAAGCCTAGACTGTGAAAACTGAGTTTCCTTGAGAGATGCTTGGAAGCCTGATGGTGTGAAGTTAGTGAGCCAAATGGGGTTGTTCTCCCACAAGAACCACTCGGCTGCTTCTTCTTCAATATGCGCTTCACCAACATGCAGTGTTTCCTTGATTGAATTAGGTCTCACAGCAATATTTGCGCCTAGAGCCTTTGTATTGAGGGCTATGTGAAAACGGCTTTGGCGCTGAAGTTGTCTGTGAATGTGGAGTTGGTGGCATGTGAAACCCGCATGTGGAGCATTGGTTTGTGTGGAAGCTCATCAAGCTTCATTTCAGTCCTAGGCACTCAAAGGGCATTAAGCCTAGAGTGTGAAAACTGAGTTTCCTTGAGAGCTGCTTGGAAGCCTGATGGTGTGTGAAGTTAGTGAGCCAAATAGAGATGTTCTCCCACAAGAACCACTTGGCTGATTCTTCTTCAATATGCGTTTCACCAACATGCAGTGTTTCCTTGATTGAATTAGCTCTCACACCAATATTTGCGTCTAGAGCCTTTGTATTGAGGGCTATGTGAAAACGGCTTTCGCGCTGAAGTTGTCTGTGAATTTGGAGTTGGTGGCATGTGAAATCCGCATGTGGAGCATTGATTTGTGTGGGAAGCTCACCAAGCTTCATTTCAGTCCTAGGCATCAAAGGGCATTAAGCCTAGAGTGTGACAACTGAGTTTCCTTGAGAGCTGGTTGGAAGCCTGATGGTGTGTGAAGTTAGTGAGCCAAATGGAGTTGTTCTCCCACAAGAACCACTCGGCTGATTCTTCTTCAATATGCGCTTCACCAACATGCAGTGTTTCCTTGATTGAATTAGCTCTCAAACCAATATTTGCGCCTAGAGCCTTTTTATTGAGTGCTATCTGAAAACGGCTTTGTCACTGAAGTTGTCTGTGAATGTGGAGTTGGTGGCATGAGAAACCCGCATGTGGAGCATTGGTTTGTGTGGGATGCTCTACCAGGTTCATTCCTAGATAATGCACTCAAAGGGCATCAAGCCTAGAGTGTGAAAACTGAGTTTCCTTGAGAGCTGCTTGGAAGCCTGATGGTGTGTGAAGTTAGTGAGCCAAATGGAGTTGTTCTACCACAAGAACCACACGGCTGATTCTTCTTCAATATGCACTTCACCAACACGCAGTGTTTCCTTGATTGAATTAGCTCTCACACCAATATTTGCTCCTAGAGCCTTTGTATTGAGGGCTATGTGAAAACGGCTTTGGCGCTGAAGTTGTCTGTGAATGTGGAGCTGGTCTCATGTGAAACCCGCATGTGGAGCATTGATTTGTGTGTGAAGCTCCCAAGCTTCCTCTCAGCCCTAGACACTCAAACGGCATCAAGCCTAGACTGTGAAAACTGAGTTTCCTTGAGAGCTGCTAGGAAGCCTGATGGTGTGTGAAGTTAGTGAGCCAAATAGAGATGTTCTCCCACAAGAGCCACTCGGCTGATTCTTCTTCAATATGCGCTTCACCAACATGCAGTGTTTCCGTGACTGAATTAGCTCTCACACCAATATTTGCGCCTAGAGCCTTTGTATTGAAGGCTATGTGAAAACGGCTTTCGCGCTGAAGTTGTCTGTGAATGTGGAGTTGGTGGCATGTGAAATCCGCATGTGGAGCATTGATTTGTATGGGAAGCTCACCAAGCTTCATTTCAGTCCTAGGCACTCAAAGGGCATTAAGCCTAGAGTGTGAAAACTGAGTTTCCTTGAGAGCTGCTTGGAAGCCTGATGGTGTGTGAAGTTAGTGAGCCAAATAGAGATGTTCTCCCACAAGAACCACTCTGCTGAGTCTTCTTCAATATGCGCTTCACCAACATGCAGTGTTTCCTTGATTGAATTAGCTCTCAAACAATTATTTGCGCCTAGAGCCTTTGTATTGAGGGCTATGTGAAAACGGCTTTGGCGCTGAAGTTGTCTGTGAATGTGGAGTTGGTGGCATGCGAAACGCGCATGTGGAGCATTGGTTTGTGTGGGATGCTCTACCAGGTTCATTCCTAGATAATGCACTCAAAGGGCATTAAGCCTAGAGTGTGAAAACTGAGTTTCCTTGAGAGCTGCTTGGAAGCCTGATGGTGTGTGAAGTTAGTGAGCCAAATGGAGTTGTTCTCCCACAAGAACCACTCGGCTGCTTCTTCTTCAATATGCGCTTCACCAACATGCAGTGTTTCCTTGACTGAATTAGCTCTCACACCAATATTTGCGCCTAGAGCCTTTGTATTAAGGGCTATGTGAAAACGGCTTTGGCACTGAAGTTGTCTGTGAATGTGGAGTTGGTGGCATGCGAAACCCGCATGTGGAGCATTGGTTTGTGTGGGATGCTCTACCAGGTTCATTCCTAGATAATGCACTCAAAGGGCATTAAGCCTAGAGTGTGAAAATTGAGTTTCCTTGAGAGCTGCTTGGAAGCCTGATGGTGTGTGAAGTTAGTGAGCCAAATGGAGTTGTTCTCCCACAAGAACCACACGGCTGATTCTTCTTCAATATGCGCTTCACCAACACGCAGTGTTTCCTTGATTGAATTAGCTCTCACACCAATATTTGCGCCTAGAGCCTTTGTATTGAGGGCTATCTGAAAACGGCTTTGGCGCTGAAGTTGTCTGTGAATGTGGAGCTGGTCTCATGTGAAACCCGCATGTGGAGCATTGATTTGTGTGTGAAGCTCCCAAGCTTCCTCTCAGCCCTAGACACTCAAACGGCATCAAGCCTAGACTGTGAAAACTGAGTTTCCTTGAGAGCTGCTAGGAAGCCTGATGGTGTGTGAAGTTAGTGAGCCAAATAGAGATGTTCTCCCACAAGAGCCACTCGGCTGATTCTTCTTCAATATGCGCTTCACCAACATGCAGTGTTTCCTTGATTGAATTAGCTCTCACACCAATATTTGCGTCCAGAGCCTTTGCATTGAGGGCTATCTGAAAATGGCTTTGGCGCTGAAGTCGTCTGTGAATGTGGAGTTGGTGGCATGCGAAACGCGCATGTGGAGCATTGGTTTGTGTGGGATGCTCTACCAGGTTCATTCCTAGATAATGCACTCAAAGGGCATTAAGCCTAGAGTGTGAAAACTGAGTTTCCTTGAGAGCTGCTTGGAAGCCTGATGGTGTATGAAGTTAGTGAGCCAAATGGAGTTGTTCTCCCACAAGAACCACTCGGCTGCTTCTTCTTCAATATGCGCTTCACCAACATGCAGTGTTTCCTTGACTGAATTAGCTCTCACACCAATATTTGCGCCTAGAGCCTTTGTATTGAGGGCTATGTGAAAACGGCTTTAGCGCTGAAGTTGTCTGTGAATGTGGAGTTGGTGGCATGTGAAATCCGCATGTGGAGCATTGATTTGTGTGGGAAGCTCACCAAGCTTCCTTTCAGTCCTAGGCACTCAAAGGGCATTAAGCCTAGAGTGTGAAAAGTGAGTTTCCTTGAGAGCTGCTTGGAAGCCTGATGGTGTGTGAAGTTAGTGAGCCAAATGGAGTTGTTCTCCCACAAGAACCACTCGGATGATTCTTCTTCAATATGCGCTTCACCAACATGCAATGTTTCCTTGATTGAATTAGCTCTCACACCAATATTTGCGCCTAGAACCTTTGTATTGAGGGCTATCTGAAAACGGGTTTGGCTCTGAAGTTGTCTGTGAATGTGGAGTTGGTGGCATGTGAAACCCGCATGTGGAGCATTGGTTTGTGTGGGATGCTCTACCAGGTTCATTCCTAGATAATGCACTCAAAGGACATTAAGCCTAGAGTGTGAAAATTGAGTTTCCTTGAGAGCTGCTTGGAAGCCTGATGGTGTGTGAAGTTAGTGACCCAAATAGAGTTGTTCTCCCACAAGAACCACACGGCTGATTCTTCTTCAATATGCGCTTCACCAACATGCAGTGTTTCCTTGATTGAATTAGCTCTCACACCAATATTTGCGCCTAGAGCCTTTGTATTGAGGGCTATCTGAAAACGGCTTTGGCGCTGAAGTTGTCTGTGAATGTGGAGTTGGTGGCATGTGAAACCCGCATGTGGAGCATTGGTTTGTGTGAGAGGCTCTACCAGGTTCATTCCTAGATAATGCACTCAAAGGGCATTAAGCCTAGAGTGTGAAAACTGAGTTTCCTTGAGAGCTGCTTGGAAACCTGATGGTGTGTGAAGTTAGTGAGCCAAATGGAGTTGTTCTCCC
Organism: Ochotona princeps; assembly: GCF_030435755.1. Classification (NCBI taxonomy): domain Eukaryota; kingdom Metazoa; phylum Chordata; class Mammalia; order Lagomorpha; family Ochotonidae; genus Ochotona; species Ochotona princeps. The sequence goes on along the minus strand of NW_026697218.1, from coordinate 26,867 downwards.
ACAAGAACCACTCGGTTGATTCTTCTTCAATATGCGCTTCACCAACATGCAGTGTTTCCTTGATTGAATTAGCTCTCAAACAATTATTTGCGCCTAGAGCCTTTGTATTGAGGGCTATCTGAAAACGGCTTTGGCGCTGAAGTTGTTTGTGAATGTGGAGTTGCTGGCCTGTGAAACCCGCATGTTAAGCATTGGTTTGTGTGGGAAGCTCATCAAGCTTCATTTCAGTCCTAGGCACTCAAAGGGCATTAAGCCTAGAGTGTGAAAACTGAGTTTCCTTCAGAGCTGCTTGGAAACCTGATGTTGTGTGAAGTTAGTGAGCCAAATAGAGATGTTCTCCCACAAGAACCACTCGGCTGATTCTTCTTCAATATGCGCTTCACCAACATGCAGTGTTTCCTTGATTGAATTAGCTCACACCAATATTTGCGCCTAGAGCCTTTGTATTGAGGGCTATCTGAAAACGGCTTTGGCGCTGAAGTTGTCTGTGAATGTGGAGTTGGTGGCATGTGAAACCCGCATGTGGAGCTTTGGTTTGTGTGAGATGCTCACCAAGCTTCATTTCAGTCCTAGGCACTCAAAGGGCATTAAGCCGAGAGTGTGAAAACTGAGTTTCCTTGAGAGCTACTTGGAAGCATGATGGTGTGTGAAGTTAGTGAACCAAATACAGATGTTCTCATACAAGAACCACTCGGCTGATTCTTCTTCAATATGCGCTTCACCAACATGCAGTGTTTCCTTGATTGAATTAGCTCTCACACCAATATTTTGCGCCTAGAGCCTTTGTATTGAGTGCTATCTGAAAACAGCTTTGGCGCTGAAGTTGTCTGTGAATGTGGAGTTGGTGGCATGTGAAACCCGCATGTGGAGCATTGGTTTGTGTGGGATGCTCTACCAGATTCATTCCTAGATAATTCACTCAAAGGGCATTAAGCCTAGAGTGTGAAAACTGAGTTTCCTTGAGAGCTGCTTGGAAGCCTGTTGGTGTGTGAAGTTAGTGACCCAAATAGAGTTGTTCTCCCACAAGAACCACACGGCTGATTCTTCTTCAATATGTGCTTCACCAACATGCAGTGTTTCCCTGATTGAATTACCTCTCACACCAATATTTGCTCCTAGAGCCTTTGTATTGAGGGCTATGTGAAAAAGGGTTTGGCGCTGAAGTTGTCTGTGAATGTGGAGTTGGTGGCATGTGAAACCCGCATGTGGAGCATTGGTTTGTGTGGGATGCTCTACCAGGTTCATTCCTAGATAATGCACTCAAAGGGCATTAAGCCTAGAGTGTGAAAACTGAGTTTCCTTGAGAGCTGCTTGGAAGCCTGATGGTGTGTGAAGTTAGTGAGCCAAATGGAGTTGTTCTCCAACAAGAGCCACACTGCTGATTCTTCTTCAATATGCGCTTCACCAACATGCAGTGTTTCCTTGATTGAATTAGCTCTCACACCAATATTTGCCCCTAGAGCCTTTGTATTGAGGGCTATCTGAAAACGGCTTTCGAACTGAAGTTGTCTGTGAATGTGGAGTTGGTGGCATGTGAAACCCGCATGTGGAGCATTGGTTTCTGTGGGATGCTCCCAAGCTTCATTTCAGTCCGAGGCACTCAAAGGGCATCAAGCCCAGAGTGTGAAAACTGAGTTTCCTTGAGAGCTGGTTGGAAGCCTGATGGTGTGTCAAGTTAGTGAGCCAAATGGAGTTGTGCTCCCACAAGAACCACTCGGCTGATTCTTCTTCAATGTGCGCTTCACCAACATGCAGTGTTTCCTTGATTGAATTAGCTCTCACACCAATATTTGCGCCTAGAGCCTTTGTATTGAGGGCTATGTGAAAACGGCTTTGGCGCTGAAGTTGTCTGTGAATGTGGAGTTGGTGGCATGTGAAACCCGCATGTGGAGCATTGGTTTGTGTGGGATGCTCTACCAGGTTCATTCCTAGATAATGCACTCAAAGGGCATTAAGCCTAGAGTGTGAAAACTGAGTTTCCTTGAGAGCTGCTTGGAAGCCTGATGGTGTGTGAAGTTAGTGAGCCAAATGGAGTTGTTCTCCCACAAGAACCACTCGGCTGATTCTTCTTCAATATGCGCTTCACCAACATACAGTATTTCCTTGATTGAATTAGCTCTCACACCAATATTTATGCCTAGAGCCGTTGTATTGAGGGTTATGTGAAAACGGCTTTGGCGCTGAAGTTGTCTGTGAATGTGGAGTTGGTCTCATGTGAAACCCGCATGTGGAGCATTGATTTGTGTGTGAAGCTCCCAAGCTTCCTTTCAGTCCTAGACACTCAAAGGGTATCAAGCCTAGACTGTGAAAACTGAGTTTCCTTGAGAGCTGCTAGGAAGCCTGATGGTGTGTGAAGTTAGTGAGCCAAATAGAGATGTTCTCCCACAAGAACCACTCGGCTGATTCTTCTTCAATATGCGCTTCACCAACATGCAGTGTTTCCTTGATTGAATTAGCTCTCACACCAATATTTGCGTCCAGAGCCTTTGCATTGAGGGCTATCTGAAAACGGCTTTGGCGCTGAAGTTGTCTGTGAATTTGGAGTTGGTGGCATGCGAAACCCGCATGTGGAGCATTGGTTTGTGTGGGATGCTCTACCAGGTTCATTCCTAGATAATGCACTCAAAGGGCATTAAGCCTAGAGTTTGAAAACTGAGTTTCCTTGAGAGCTGCTTGGAAGCATGATGGTGTGTGAAGTTAGTGAGCCAAATGGAGTTGTTCTCCGACAAGAACCACTCGGCTGATTCTTCTTCAATATGCGCTTCACCAACATGCAGTGTTTCCTTGACTGAATTAGCTCTCACACCAATATTGGCCCTAGTGCCTTTGTATTGAGGGCTATGTGAAAACGGCTTTGGCGCTGAAGTTGTCTGTGAATGTGGAGTTGGTGGCATGTGAAACACGCATGTGGAGCATTGATTTGTGTGGGAAGCTCACGAAGCTTCATTTCAGTCCTAGGCACTTAAAGGGCATTAAGCCTAGACTGTGAAAACTGAGTTTCCTTGAGAGATGCTTGGAAGCCTGATGGTGTGAAGTTAGTTAGCCAAATGGGGTTGTTCTCCCACAAGAACCACTGGGCTGATTCTTCTTCAATATGCGCTTCACCAACATGCAGTGTTTCCTTGATTGAATTAGCTCTCACACCAATATTTGCGTCCAGAGCCTTTGTATTGAGTGCTATCTGAAAACGGCTTTGGCGCTGAAGTTGTCTGTGAATGTGGAGTTGGTGGCATGCGAAACCCGCATGTGGAGCATTGGTTTGTGTGGGATGCTCTACCAGGTTCATTCCTAGATAATGCACTCAAAGGGCATTAAGACTAGAGTGTGAAAACTGAGTTTCCTTGAGAGCTGCTTGGAAGCCTGATGGTGTGTGAAGTTAGTTAGCCAAATGGAGTTGTTCTCCCACAAGAACCATTTGGCTAATTCTTCTTCAATATGCGCTTCACCAACATGCAGTGTTTCCTTGATTGAATTAGCTCTCAAACAATTATTTGCGCCTAGAGCCTTTGTATTGAGGGCTATGTGAAAACGGCTTTGGCGCTGAAGTTGTCTGTGAATGTGGAGTTGGTGGCATGTGAAACCCGCATGTGGAGCATTGGTTTGTGTGGGATTCTCTACCAGGTTCATTCCTAGATAATGCACTTAAAGGGCATTAAGCCTAGAGTGTGAAAAGTGAGTTTCCTTGAGAGCTGCTTGGAGGCCTGAGGTGTGTCAACTTAGTGAGCCAAATGGAGTTGTTCTCCGACAAGAGCCACACTGCTGATTCTTCTACAATATGCGCTTCACCAACACGCAGTGTTTCCTTGATTGAATTAGCTCTCACACCAATATTTGCACCTAGAGCCTTTGTATTGAGTGCTATCTGAAAACGGCTTTGGCGCTGAAGTTGTCTGTGAATGTGGAGTTGGTGGCATGTGAAACCCGCATGTGGAGCATTGGTTTGCGTGGATGCTCTACCAGGTTCATTCCTAGATAATGCACTCAAAGGGCATTAAGCCTAGAGTTTGAAAACTGAGTTTCCTTGAGAGCTGCTTGGAAGCCTGATGGTGTGTGAAGTTAGTGAGCCAAATGGGGTTGTTCTCCCACAAGAACCACTCGGCTGATTCTTCTTCAATATGCGCTTCACCAACATGCAGTGTTTCCTTGATTGAATTAACTCTCACACCAATATTTGTGCCTAGAGCCTTTGTATTGAGTGCTATTTGAAACCCCTTTGGCGCTGAAGTTGTCTGTGAATGTGGAGTTGGTGGCATGTGAAACCCGCATGTGGAGCATTGGTTTGTGTGGGATGCTCTACCAGGTTCATTCCTAGATAATGCACTCAAAGGGCATTAAGCCTAGAGTGTGAAAAGTGAGTTTCCTTGAGAGCTGCTTGGAAGCCTGATGGTGTGTGAAGTTAGTGAACCAAATACAGATGTTCTCATACAAGAACCACTCGGCTGATTCTTCTTCAATATGCGCTTCACCAACATGCAGTGTTTCCTTGATTGAATTAGCTCTCAAACAATTATTTGCGCCTAGAGCCTTTGTATTGAGGGCTATCTGAAAACGGCTTTGGCGCTGAAGTTGTTTGTGAATGTGGAGTTGCTGGCATGTGAAACCCGCATGTTAAGCATTGGTTTGTGTGGGAAGCTCATCAAGCTTCATTTCAGTCCTAGGCACTCAAAGGGCATTAAGCCTAGAGTGTGAAAACTGAGTTTCCTTCAGAGCTGCTTGGAAACCTGATGTTGTGTGAAGTTAGTGAGCCAAATAGAGATGTTCTCCCTCAAGAACCACTCGGCTGATTCTTCTTCAATATGCGCTTCACCAACATGCAGTGTTTCCTTGATTGAATTAGCTCACACCAATATTTGCGCCTAGAGCCTTTGTATTGAGGGCTATCTGAAAACGGCTTTGGCGCTGAAGTTGTCTGTGAATGTGGAGTTGGTGGCATGTGAAACCCGCATGTGGAGCATTGGTTTGTGTGGGATGCTCTACCAGATTCATTCCTAGATAATGCACTCAAAGGGCATTAAGCCTAGAGTGTGAAAACTGAGTTTCCTTGAGAGCTGCTTGGAAGCCTGTTGGTGTGTGAAGTTAGTGAGCCAAATAGAGATGTTCTCCCACAAGAACCACACGGCTGATTCTTCTTCAATATGTGCTTCACCAACATGCAGTGTTTCCCTGATTGAATTACCTCTCACACCAATATTTGCTCCTAGAGCCTTTGTATTGAGGGCTATGTGAAAAAGGCTTTGGCGCTGAAGTTGTCTGTGAATGTGGAGTTGGTGGCATGTGAAACCCGCATGTGGAGCATTGGTTTGTGTGGGATGCTCTACCAGGTTCATTCCTAGATAATGCACTCAAAGGGCATTAAGCCTAGAGTGTGAAAACTGAGTTTCCTTGAGAGATGCTTGGAAGCCTGATGGTGTGTGAAGTTAGTGAGCCAAATGGAGTTGTTCTCCAACAAGAGCCACACTGCTGATTCTTCTTCAATATGCGCTTCACCAACATGCAGTGTTTCCTTGATTGAATTAGCTCTCACACCAATATTTGCCCCTAGAGCCTTTGTATTGAGGGCTATCTGAAAACGGCTTTCGCACTGAAGTTGTCTGTGAATGTGGAGTTGGTGGCATGTGAAACCCGCATGTGGAGCATTGGTTTCTGTGGGATGCTCCCAAGCTTCATTTCAGTCCGAGGCACTCAAAGGGCATCAAGCCCAGAGTGTGAAAACTGAGTTTCCTTGAGAGCTGGTTGGAAGCCTGATGGTGTGTCAAGTTAGTGAGCCAAATGGAGTTGTTCTCCCACAAGAACCACTCGGCTGATTCTTCTTCAATGTGCGCTTCACCAACATGCAGTGTTTCCTTGATTGAATTAGCTCTCACACCAATATTTGCGCCTAGAGCCTTTGTATTGAGGGCTATGTGAAAACGGCTTTGGCGCTGAAGTTGTCTGTGAATGTGGAGTTGGTGGCATGTGAAACCCGCATGTGGAGCATTGGTTTGTGTGGGATGCTCTACCAGGTTCATTCTTAGATAATGCACTCAAAGGGCATTAAGCCTAGAGTGTGAAAACTGAGTTTCCTTGAGAGCTGCTTGGAAGCCTGATGGTGTGTGAAGTTAGTGAGCCAAATGGAGTTGTTCTACCACAAGAACCACTCGGCTGATTCTTCTTCAATATGCGCTTCACCAACATACAGTATTTCCTTGATTGAATTAGCTCTCACACCAATATTTATGCCTAGAGCCGTTGTATTGAGGGTTATGTGAAAACGGCTTTGGCGCTGAAGTTGTCTGTGAATGTGGAGTTGGTCTCATGTGAAACCCGCATGTGGAGCATTGATTTGTGTGTGAAGCTCCCAAGCTTCCTTTCAGTCCTAGACACTCAAAGGGCATCAAGCCTAGACTGTGAAAACTGAGTTTCCTTGAGAGCTGCTTGGAAGCCTGATGGTGTGTGAAGTTAGTGAGCCAAATAGAGATGTTCTCCCACAAGAACCACTCGGCTGATTCTTCTTCAATATGCGCTTCACCAACATGCAGTGTTTCCTTGATTGAATTAGCTCTCACACCAATATTTGCGTCCAGAGCCTTTGCATTGAGGGCTATCTGAAAACGGCTTTGGCGCTGAAGTTGTCTGTGAATTTGGAGTTGGTGGCATGCGAAACCCGCATGTGGAGCATTGGTTTGTGTGGGATGCTCTACCAGGTTCATTCCTAGATAATGCACTCAAAGGGCATTAAGCCTAGAGTTTGAAAACTGAGTTTCCTTGAGAGCTGCTTGGAAGCATGATGGTGTGTGAAGTTAGTGAGCCAAATGGAGTTGTTCTCCGACAAGAACCACTCGGCTGATTCTTCTTCAATATGCGCTTCACCAACATGCAGTGTTTCCTTGACTGAATTAGCTCTCACACCAATATTGGCCCTAGTGCCTTTGTATTGAGGGCTATGTGAAAACGGCTTTGGCGCTGAAGTTGTCTGTGAATGTGGAGTTGGTGGCATGTGAAACACGCATGTGGAGCATTGATTTGTGTGGGAAGCTCACGAAGCTTCATTTCAGTCCTAGGCACTTAAAGGGCATTAAGCCTAGACTGTGAAAACTGAGTTTCCTTGAGAGATGCTTGGAAGCCTGATGGTGTGAAGTTAGTGAGCCAAATGGGGTTGTTCTCCCACAAGAACCACTCGGCTGATTCTTCTTCAATATGCGTTTCACCAACATGCAGTGTTTCCTTGATTGAATTAGCTCTCACACCAATATTTGCGTCCAGAGCCTTTGCATTGAGGGCTATCTGAAAACGGCTTTGGCGCTGAAGTTGTCTGTGAATGTGGAGTTGGTGGCATGCGAAACCCGCATGTGGAGCATTGGTTTGTGTGGGATGCTCTACCAGGTTCATTCCTAGATAATGCACTCAAAGGGCATTAAGACTAGAGTGTGAAAACTGAGTTTCCTTGAGAGCTGCTTGGAAGCCTGATGGTGTGTGAAGTTAGTTAGCCAAATGGAGTTGTTCTCCCACAAGAACCATTTGGCTAATTCTTCTTCAATATGCGCTTCACCAACATGCAGTGTTTCCTTGATTGAATTAGCTCTCAAACAATTATTTGTGCCTAGAGCCTTTGTATTGAGGGCTATGTGAAAACGGCTTTGGCGCTGAAGTTGTCTGTGAATGTGGAGTTGGTGGCATGTGAAACCCGCATGTGGAGCATTGATTTGTGTGGGATTCTCTACCAGGTTCATTCCTAGATAATGCACTTAAAGGGCATTAAGCCTAGAGTGTGAAAAGTGAGTTTCCTTGAGAGCTGCTTGGAAGCCTGATGGTGTGTGAAGTTAGTGAGCCAAATGGAGTTGTTCTCCGACAAGAGCCACACTGCTGATTCTTCTACAATATGCGCTTCACCAACACGCAGTGTTTCCTTGATTGAATTAGCTCTCACACCAATATTTGCACCTAGAGCCTTTGTATTGAGTGCTATCTGAAAACGGCTTTGGCGCTGAAGTTGTCTGTGAATGTGGAGTTGGTGGCATGTGAAACCCGCATGTGGAGCATTGGTTTCTGTGGGATGCTCTACCAGGTTCATTCCTAGATAATGCACTCAAAGGGCATTAAGCCTAGAGTGTGAAAACTGAGTTTCCTTGAGAGATGCTTGGAAGCCTGATGGTGTGTGAAGTTAGTTAGCCAAATGGAGTTGTTCTCCGACAAGAGCCACACTGCTGATTCTTCTTCAATATGCGCTTCACCAACATGCAGTGTTTCCTTGATTGAATTAGCTCTCACACCAATATTTGCGTCCAGAGCCTTTGCATTGAGGGCTATCTGAAAACGGCTTTGGCGCTGAAGTTGTCTGTGAATGTGGAGTTGGTGGCATGTGAAACCCGCATGTGGAGCATTGGTTTGCGTGGATGCTCTACCAGGTTCATTCCTAGATAATGCACTCAAAGGGCATTAAGCCTAGAGTGTGAAAACTGAGTTTCCTTGAGAGCTGCTTGGAAGCCTGATGGTGTGTGAAGTTAGTGAGCCAAATGGGGTTGTTCTCCCACAAGAACCACTCGGCTGATTCTTCTTCAATATGCGCTTCACCAGCATGCAGTGTTTCCTTGATTGAATTAGCTCTCACACCAATATTTCCTCCAAGAGCCTTTGTATTGAGGGCTATCTGAAAACGGCTTTGGCGCTGAAGTTGTCTGTGAATGTGGAGCTGGTCTCATGTGAAACCCGCATGTGGAGCATTGATTTGTGTGTGAAGCTCCCAAGCTTCCTTTCAGTCCTAGACACTCAAAGGGCATCAAGCCTAGACTGTGAAAACTGAGTTTCCTTGAGAGCTGCTTGGAAGCCTGATGGTGTGTGAAGTTAGTGAGCCAAATAGAGATGTTCTCCCACAAGAACCACTCGGCTGATTCTTCTTCAATATGCGCTTCACCAACATGCAGTGTTTCCTTGATTGAATTAGCTCTCACACCAATATTTGTGCCTAGAGCCTTTGTATTGAGTGCTATCTGAAACGGCTTTGGCGCTGAAGTTGTCTGTGAATGTGGAGTTGGTGGCATGTGAAACCCGCATGTGGAGCATTGGTTTGTGTGGGATGCTCTACCAGGTTCATTCCTAGATAATGCACTCAAAGGGCACTAAGCATAGAGTGTGAAAACTGAGTTTCCTTGAGAGCTGCTTGGAAGCCTGATGGTGTGTGAAGTTAGTGAGCCAAATGGAGTTGTTCTCCGACAAGAACCACTCGGCTGATTCTTCTTCAATATGCGCTTCACCAGCATGCAGTGTTTCCTTGATTGAATTAGCTCTCACACCAATATTTCCTCCTAGAGCCTTTGTATTGAGGGCTATCTGAAAACGGCTTGGGCGCTGAAGTTGTCTGTGAATGTGGAGCTGGTCTCATGTGAAACCCGCATGTGGAGCATTGATTTGTGTGTGAAGCTCCCAAGCTTCCTTTCAGTCCTAGACACTCAAAGGGCATCAAGCCTAGACTGTGAAAACTGAGTTTCCTTGAGAGCTGCTTGGAAGCCTGATGGTGTGTGAAGTTAGTGAGCCAAATAGAGATGTTCTCCCACAAGAACCACTCGGCTGATTCTTCTTCAATATGCGCTTCACCAACATGCAGTGTTTCCTTGATTGAATTAGCTCTCACACCAATATTTGCGTCCAGAGCCTTTGCATTGAGGGCTATCTGAAAACGGCTTTGGCGCTGAAGTTGTCTGTGAATGTGGAGGTGGTGGCATGCGAAACCCGCATGTGGAGCATTGGTTTGTGTGGGATGCTCTACCAGGTTCATTCCTACATAATGCACTCAATGGGCATTAAGCCTAGAGTGTGAAAACTGAGTTTCCTTGAGAGCTGCTTGGAAGCCTGATGGTGTGAGAAGTTAGTGAGCCAAATGGAGTTGTTCTCCCACAAGAACCACTCGGTTGATTCTTCTTCAATATGCGCTTCACCAACATGCAGTGTTTCCTTGATTGAATTAGCTCTCACACCAATATTTGCGTCTAGAGCCTTTGTATTGAGGGCTATGTGATAACGGCTTTGGCGCTGAAGTTGTCTGTGAATGTGGAGTTGGTGGCATGTGAAACCCGCATGTGGAGCATTGATTTGTGTGGGAAGCTCACCAAGCTTCATTTCAGTCCTAGGCACTCAAAGGGCATTAAGCCTAGAGTGTGAAAACTGAGTTTCCTTGAGAGCTGCTTGGAAGCCTGATGGTGTGTGAAGTTAGTGAGCCAAATGGGGTTGTTCTCCCACAAGAACCACTCTGCTGAGTTTTCTTCAATATGCGCTTCACCATCATGCATTGTTTCCTTGATTGAATTAACTCTCACACCAATATTTGTGCCTAGAGCCTTTGTATTGAGTGCTATCTGAAAACGGCTTTGGCGCTGAAGTTGTCTGTGAATGTGGAGTTGGTGGCATGTGAAACCCGCATGTGGAGCATTGGATTGTGTGGGATGCTCTGCCAGGTTCATTCCTAGATAATGGACTTAAACGGCATTAAGCCTAGAGTGTGAAAACTGAGTTTCCTTGAGAGATGCTTGGAAGCCTGATGGTGTGTGAAGTTAGTGAGCCAAATAGAGATGTTCTCCCACAAGAACCACTTGGCTGATTCTTCTTCAATATGCGCTTCACCAACATGCAGTGTTTCCTTGACTGAATTAGCTCTCACACTAATATTTGCGCCTAGAGCCTTTGTATTGAGGGCTATCTGAAAACGGCTTTGGCGCTGAAGTTGTCTGTGAATGTGGAGTTGGTGGCATGTGAAACCCGCATGTGGAGCATTGGTTTGTGTGGGAAGCTCACCAAGCTTCATTTCAGTCCTAGGCACTCAAAGGGCATTAAGCCTAGAGTGTGAAAAATGAGTATCCTTGAGAGCAGCTTGGAAGCCTGATGGTATGTGAAGTTAGTGAGCCAAATGGAGTTGTTCTCCCACAAGAACCACTCGGCTGATTCTTCTTCAATATGCGCTTCACCAACATGCAGTGTTTCCTTGACTGAATTAGATCTCACACCAATATTAGCCCCTAGTGCCTTTGTATTGATGGCTATGTGAAAACGGCTTTGGCGCTGAAGTTGTCTGTGAATGTGGAGTTGGTGGCATGTGAAACCCGCATGTGGAGCATTGATTTGTGTGGGAAGCTGCCAAGCTTCCTTTCAGTACTAGGCACTCAAAGGGCATCAAGCCTAGACTGTGAAAACTGAGTTTCCTTGAGAGCTGCTTGGAAACCTGATGTTGTGTGAAGTTAGTGAGCCAAATGGAGTTGTTCTCCCACAAGAACCACTCGGCTGATTCTTCTTCAATATGCGCTTCACGAACATGCAGTGTTTCCTTGTTTGAATTAGCTCTCAAACCAATATTTGCGTCTAGAGCCTTTGTATTGAGTGCTATCTGAAAACGGCTTTGGCGCTGAAGTTGTCTGTGAATGTGGAGTTGGTGGCATGTGAAACCCGCATGTGGAGCATTGGTTTGTGTGGGTAGCTCACCAAGCTTCATTTCAGTCCTAGGCACTCAAAGGGCATTAAGCCTAGAGTGTGAAAACTGAGTTTCCTTGAGAGCTGCTTGGAAGCCTGATGGTGTTTGAAGTTAGTGAGCCAAATAGAGATGTTCTCCCACAAGAACCACTTGGCTGATTCTTCTTCAATATGCGCTTCACCAACATGCAGTGTTTCCTTGATTGAATTAGCTCTCACACCAATATTTGCGCCTAGAGCCTTTGTATTGAGTGCTATCTGAAAACAGCTTTGGTGCTGAAGTTGTCTGTGAATGTGGAGTTGGTGGCATGTGAAACCCGCATGTGGAGCATTGGTTTGTGTGGGATGCTCTACCAGGTTCATTCCTACATAATGCACTCAAAGGGCATTAAGCCGAGAGTGTGAAAACTGAGTTTCCTTGAGAGCTGCTTGGAAGCCTGATGGTGTGTGAAGTTAGTGAACCAAATAGAGATGTTCTCCCACAAGAACCACTCGGCTGATTCTTCTTCAATATGCGCTTCACCAATATGCACTGTTTCCTTGATTGAATTAGCTCTCACACCAATATTTGCGCCTAGAGCTTTGTATTGAGGGCTATCTGAAAACGGCTTTGGCGCTGAAGTTGTCTGTGAATGTGGAGTTGGTGGCATGTGAAACCCCCATGTGGAGCATTGGTTTGTGTGGGATGCTCTTCCAGGTTCATTCCTAGATAATGCACTCAAAGGGCATTAAGACTAGAGTGTGAAAACTGAGTTTCCTTGAGAGCTGCTTGGAAGCATGATGGTGTGTGAAGTTAGTGAGCCAAATAGAGATGTTCTCCCACAAGAACCACACAGCTGATTCTTCTTCAATATGCGCTTCACCAACATGCAGTGTTTCCTTGATTGAATTAGCTCTCACACCAATATTTCCTCCTAGAGCCTTTGTATTGAGGGCTATCTGAAAACGGCTTTGGCGCTGAAGTTGTCTGTGAATGTGGAGCTGGTCTCATGTGAAACCCGCATGTGGAGCATTGATTTGTGTGTGAAGCTCCCAAGCTTCCTTTCAGTCCTAGACACTCAAAGGGCATCAAGCCTAGACTGTGAAAACTGAGTTTCCTTGAGAGCTGCTTGGAAGCCTGATGGTGTGTGAAGTTAGTGAGCCAAATAGAGATGTTCTCCCACAAGAACCACTCGGCTGATTCTTCTTCAATATGCGCTTCACCAACATGCAGTGTTTCCTTGATTGAATTAGCTCTCACACCAATATTTGCGTCCAGAGCCTTTGCATTGAGGGCTATCTGAAAACGGCTTTGGCGCTGAAGTTGTCTGTGAATGTGGAGGTGGTGGCATGCGAAACCCGCATGTGGAGCATTGGTTTGTGTGGGATGCTCTACCAGGTTCATTCCTACATAATGCACTCAAAGGGCATTAAGCCTAGAGTGTGAAAACTGAGTTTCCTTGAGAGCTGCTTGGAAGCCTGATGGTGTGAGAAGTTAGTGAGCCAAATGGAGTTGTTCTCCCACAAGAACCACTCGGTTGATTCTTCTTCAATATGCGCTTCACCAACATGCAGTGTTTCCTTGATTGAATTAGCTCTCACACCAATATTTGCGTCTAGAGCCTTTGTATTGAGGGCTATGTGATAACGGCTTTGGCGCTGAAGTTGTCTGTGAATGTGGAGTTGGTGGCATGTGAAACCCGCATGTGGAGCATTGATTTGTGTGGGAAGCTCACCAAGCTTCATTTCAGTCCTAGGCACTCAAAGGGCATTAAGCCTAGAGTGTGAAAACTGAGTTTCCTTGAGAGCTGCTTGGAAGCCTGATGGTGTGTGAAGTTAGTGAGCCAAATGGGGTTGTTCTCCCACAAGAACCACTCTGCTGAGTTTTCTTCAATATGCGCTTCACCATCATGCATTGTTTCCTTGATTGAATTAACTCTCACACCAATATTTGTGCCTAGAGCCTTTGTATTGAGTGCTATCTGAAAACGGCTTTGGCGCTGAAGTTGTCTGTGAATGTGGAGTTGGTGGCATGTGAAACCCGCATGTGGAGCATTGGATTGTGTGGGATGCTCTGCCAGGTTCATTCCTAGATAATGGACTTAAACGGCATTAAGCCTAGAGTGTGAAAACTGAGTTTCCTTGAGAGATGCTTGGAAGCCTGATGGTGTGTGAAGTTAGTGAGCCAAATAGAGATGTTCTCCCACAAGAACCACTTGGCTGATTCTTCTTCAATATGCGCTTCACCAACATGCAGTGTTTCCTTGACTGAATTAGCTCTCACACAAATATTTGCGCCTAGAGCCTTTGTATTGAGGGCTATCTGAAAACGGCTTTGGTGCTGAAGTTGTCTGTGAATGTGGAGTTGGTGGCATGTGAAACCCGCATGTGGAGCATTGGTTTGTGTGGGAAGCTCACCAAGCTTCATTTCAGTCCTAGGCACTCAAAGGGCATTAAGCCTAGAGTGTGAAAAATGAGTATCCTTGAGAGCAGCTTGGAAGCCTGATGGTATGTGAAGTTAGTGAGCCAAATGGAGTTGTTCTCCCACAAGAACCACTCGGCTGATTCTTCTTCAATATGCGCTTCACCAACATGCAGTGTTTCCTTGACTGAATTAGATCTCACACCAATATTAGCCCCTAGTGCCTTTGTATTGATGGCTATGTGAAAACGGCTTTGGCGCTGAAGTTGTCTGTGAATGTGGAGTTGGTGGCATGTGAAACCCGCATGTGGAGCATTGATTTGTGTGGGAAGCTGCCAAGCTTCCTTTCAGTCCTAGGCACTCAAAGGGCATCAAGCCTAGACTGTGAAAACTGAGTTTCCTTGAGAGCTGCTTGGAAGCCTGATGTTGTGTGAAGTTAGTGAGCCAAATGGAGTTGTTCTCCCACAAGAACCACTCGGCTGATTCTTCTTCAATATGCGCTTCACGAACATGCAGTGTTTCCTTGTTTGAATTAGCTCTCAAACCAATATTTGCGTCTAGAGCCTTTGTATTGAGTGCTATCTGAAAACGGCTTTGGCGCTGAAGTTGTCTGTGAATGTGGAGTTGGTGGCATGCGAAACCCGCATGTGGAGCATTGGTTTGTGTGGGTAGCTCACCAAGCTTCATTTCAGTCCTAGGCACTCAAAGGGCATTAAGCCTAGAGTGTGAAAACTGAGTTTCCTTGAGAGCTGCTTGGAAGCCTGATGGTGTGTGAAGTTAGTGAGCCAAATAGAGATGTTCTCCCACAAGAACCACTTGGCTGATTCTTCTTCAATATGCGCTTCACCAACATGCAGTGTTTCCTTGATTGAATTAGCTCTCACACCAATATTTGCGCCTAGAGCCTTTGTATTGAGTGCTATCTGAAAACAGCTTTGGTGCTGAAGTTGTCTGTGAATGTGGAGTTGGTGGCATGTGAAACCCGCATGTGGAGCATTGGTTTGTGTGGGATGCTCTACCAGGTTCATTCCTACATAATGCACTCAAAGGGCATTAAGCCTAGAGTGTGAAAACTTAGTTTCCTTGAGAGCTGCTTGGAAGCCTGATGGTGTGTGAAGTTAGTGAACCAAATAGAGATGTTCTCCCACAAGAACCACTCGGCTGATTCTTCTTCAATATGCGCTTCACCAATATGCACTGTTTCCTTGATTGAATTAGCTCTCACACCAATATTTGCGCCTAGAGCTTTGTATTGAGGGCTATCTGAAAACGGCTTTGGCGCTGAAGTTGTCTGTGAATGTGGAGTTGGTGGCATGTGAAACCCCCATGTGGAGCATTGGTTTGTGTGGGATGCTCTTCCAGGTTCATTCCTAGATAATGCACTCAAAGGGCATTAAGACTAGAGTGTGAAAACTGAGTTTCCTTGAGAGCCGCTTGGAAGCATGATGGTGTGTGAAGTTAGTGAGCCAAATAGAGATGTTCTCCCACAAGAACCACACAGCTGATTCTTCTTCAATATGCGCTTCACCAACATGCAGTGTTTCCTTGATTGAATTAGCTCTCACAGCAATATTTGCGCCTAGAGCCTTTGTATTGAGGGCTATCTGAAAACGGCTTTGGCGCTGAAGTTGTCTGTGAATGTGGAGTTGGTGGCAATCGAAACCCGCATGTGGAGCATTGGTTTGTGTGGGATGCTCTACCAGGTTCATTCCTAGATAATGCACTCAAAGGGCATTAAGCCTAGAGTGTGAAAACTGAGTTTCCTTGAGAGCTGCTTGGAAACCTGATGTTGTGTGAAGTTAGTGAGCCAAATGGAGTTGTTCTCCCACAAGAACCACTCGGTTGATTCTTCTTCAATATGCGCTTCACCAACATGCAGTGTTTCCTTGATTGATTTAGCTCTCAAACAATTATTTGCGCCTAGAGCCTTTGTATTGAGGGCTATCTGAAAACGGCTTTGGCGCTGAAGTTGTCTGTGAATGTGGAGTTTGTGGCATGTGAAACCCGCATGTGGAGCATTGGTTTGTGTGGGAAGCTCACCAAGCTTCATTTCAGTCCTAGGCACTCAAAGGGCATTAAGCCTAGAGTGTGAAAACTGAGTTTCCTTGAGAGCTGCTTGGAAGCCTGATGGTGTGTGAAGTTAGTGAGCCAAATAGAGATGTTCTCCCACAAGAACCACTTGGCTGATTCTTCTTCAATATGCGCTTCACCAACATGCAGTGTTTCCTTGATTGAATTAGCTCTCACACCAATATTTGCGCCTAGAGCCTTTGTATTGAGTGCTATCTGAAAACGGCTCTGGCGCTGAAGTTGTCTGTGAATGTGGAGTTGGTGGCATGTGAAACCCGCATGTGGAGCATTGGTTTGTGTGGGATGCTCTACCAGGTTCATTCCTGGATAATGCACTCAAAGGGCATTAAGCCTAGAGTGTGAAAACTGAGTTTCCTTGAGAGCTACTTGGAAGCCTGATGGTGTGTGAAGTTAGTGAACCAAATAGAGATGTTCTCCCACAAGAACCACTCGGCTGATTCTTCTTAAATATGCGCTTCACCAATATGCAGTGTTTCCTTGATTGAATTAGCTCTCACACCAATATTTTCGCCTAGAGCCTTTGTATTGAGGGCTATCTGAAAACGGCTTTGGCGCTGAAGTTGTCTGTGAATGTGGAGTTGGTGGCATGTGAAACCCGCATGTTAAGCATTGGTTTGTGTGGGAAGCTCATCAAGCTTCATTTCAGTCCTAGGCACTCAAAGGGCATTAAGCCTAGAGTGTGAAAACTGAGTTTCCTTCAGAGCTGCTTGGAAACCTGATGTTGTGTGAAGTTAGTGAGCCAAATAGAGATGTTCTCCCTCAAGAACCACTCGGCTGATTCTTCTTCAATATGCGCTTCACCAACATGCAGTGTTTCCTTGATTGAATTAGCTCACACCAATATTTGCGCCTAGAGCCTTTGTATTGAGGGCTATCTGAAAACGGCTTTGGCGCTGAAGTTGTCTGTGAATGTGGAGTTGGTGGCATGTGAAACCCGCATGTGGAGCTTTGGTTTGTGTGAGATGCTCACCAAGCTTCATTTCAGTCCTAGGCACTCAAAGGGCATTAAGCCGAGAGTGTGAAAACTGAGTTTCCTTGAGAGCTACTTGGAAGCATGATGGTGTGTGAAGTTAGTGAACCAAATACAGATGTTCTCATACAAGAACCACTCGGCTGATTCTTCTTCAATATGCGCTTCACCAACATGCAGTGTTTCCTTGATTGAATTAGATCTCACACCAATATTTTGCGCCTAGAGCCTTTGTATTGAGTGCTATCTGAAAACGGCTTTGGCGCTGAAGTTGTCTGTGAATGTGGAGTTGGTGGCATGTGAAACCCGCATGTGGAGCATTGGTTTGTGTGGGATGCTCTACCAGATTCATTCCTAGATAATTCACTCAAAGGGCATTAAGCCTAGAGTGTGAAAACTGAGTTTCCTTGAGAGCTGCTTGGAAGCCTGTTGGTGTGTGAAGTTAGTGAGCCAAATAGAGATGTTCTCCCACAAGAACCACACGGCTGATTCTTCTTCAATATGTGCTTCACCAACATGCAGTGTTTCCTTGATTGAATTACCTCTCACACCAATATTTGCTCCTAGAGCCTTTGTATTGAGGGCTATGTGAAAAAGGCTTTGGCGCTGAAGTTGTCTGTGAATGTGGAGTTGGTGGCATGTGAAACCCGCATGTGGAGCATTGGTTTGTGTGGGATGCTCTACCAGGTTCATTCCTAGATAATGCACTCAAAGGGCATTAAGCCTAGAGTGTGAAAACTGAGTTTCCTTGAGAGATGCTTGGAAGCCTGATGGTGTGTGAAGTTAGTGAGCCAAATGGAGTTGTTCTCCAACAAGAGCCACACTGCTGATTCTTCTTCAATATGCGCTTCACCAACATGCAGTGTTTCCTTGATTGAATTAGCTCTCACACCAATATTTGCCCCTAGAGCCTTTGTATTGAGGGCTATCTGAAAACGGCTTTCGCACTGAAGTTGTCTGTGAATGTGGAGTTGGTGGCATGTGAAACCCGCATGTGGAGCATTGGTTTCTGTGGGATGCTCCCAAGCTTCATTTCAGTCCGAGGCACTCAAAGGGCATCAAGCCCAGAGTGTGAAAACTGAGTTTCCTTGAGAGCTGGTTGGAAGCCTGATGGTGTGTCAAGTTAGTGAGCCAAATGGAGTTGTGCTCCCACAAGAACCACTCGGCTGATTCTTCTTCAATGTGCGCTTCACCAACATGCAGTGTTTCCTTGATTGAATTAGCTCTCACACCAATATTTGCGCCTAGAGCCTTTGTATTGATGGCTATGTGAAAACGGCTTTGGCGCTGAAGTTGTCTGTGAATGTGGAGTTGGTGGCATGTGAAACCCGCATGTGGAGCATTGGTTTGTGTGGGATGCTCTACCAGGTTCATTCCTAGATAATGCACTCAAAGGGCATTAAGCCTAGAGTGTGAAAACTGAGTTTCCTTGAGAGCTGCTTGGAAGCCTGTTGGTGTGTGAAGTTAGTGAGCCAAATGGAGTTGTTCTACCACAAGAACCACTCGGCTGATTCTTCTTCAATATGCGCTTCACCAACATACAGTATTTCCTTGATTGAATTAGCTCTCACACCAATATTTATGCCTAGAGCCGTTGTATTGAGGGTTATGTGAAAACGGCTTTGGCGCTGAAGTTGTCTGTGAATGTGGAGTTGGTCTCATGTGAAACCCGCATGTGGAGCATTGATTTGTGTGTGAAGCTCCCAAGCTTCCTTTCAGTCCTAGACACTCAAAGGGCATCAAGCCTAGACTGTGAAAACTGAGTTTCCTTGAGAGCTGCTTGGAAGCCTGATGGTGTGTGAAGTTAGTGAGCCAAATAGAGATGTTCTCCCACAAGAACCACTCGGCTGATTCTTCTTCAATATGCGCTTCACCAACATGCAGTGTTTCCTTGATTGAATTAGCTCTCACACCAATATTTGCGTCCAGAGCCTTTGCATTGAGGGCTATCTGAAAACGGCTTTGGCGCTGAAGTTGTCTGTGAATTTGGAGTTGGTGGCATGCGAAACCCGCATGTGGAGCATTGGTTTGTGTGGGATGCTCTACCAGGTTCATTCCTAGATAATGCACTCAAAGGGCATTAAGCCTAGAGTTTGAAAACTGAGTTTCCTTGAGAGCTGCTTGGAAGCATGATGGTGTGTGAAGTTAGTGAGCCAAATGGAGTTGTTCTCCGACAAGAACCACTCGGCTGATTCTTCTTCAATATGCGCTTCACCAACATGCAGTGTTTCCTTGACTGAATTAGCTCTCACACCAATATTGGCCCTAGTGCCTTTGTATTGAGGGCTATGTGAAAACGGCTTTGGCGCTGAAGTTGTCTGTGAATGTGGAGTTGGTGGCATGTGAAACACGCATGTGGAGCATTGATTTGTGTGGGAAGCTCACGAAGCTTCATTTCAGTCCTAGGCACTTAAAGGGCATTAAGCCTAGACTGTGAAAACTGAGTTTCCTTGAGAGCTGCTTGGAAGCCTGATGGTGTGAAGTTAGTGAGCCAAATGGGGTTGTTCTCCCACAAGAACCACTGGGCTGATTCTTCTTCAATATGCGTTTCACCAACATGCAGTGTTTCCTTGATTGAATTAGCTCTCACACCAATATTTGCGTCCAGAGCCTTTGCATTGAGGGCTATCTGAAAACGGCTTTGGCGCTGAAGTTGTCTGTGAATGTGGAGTTGGTGGCATGCGAAACCCGCATGTGGAGCATTGGTTTGTGTGGGATGCTCTACCAGGTTCATTCCTAGATAATGCACTCAAAGGGCATTAAGCCTAGAGTTTGAAAACTGAGTTTCCTTGAGAGCTGCTTGGAAGCCTGATGGTGTGTGAAGTTAGTGAGCCAAATAGAGATGTTCTCCCACAAGAACCACTCGGCTGATTCTTCTTCAATATGCGTTTCACCAACATGCAGTGTTTCCTTGATTGAATTAGCTCTCACACCAATATTTGCGTCTAGAGCCTTTGTATTGAGGGCTATGTGAAAACGGCTTTCGCGCTGAAGTTGTCTGTGAATTTGGAGTTGGTGGCATGTGAAATCCGCATGTGGAGCATTGATTTGTGTGGGAAGCTCACCAAGCTTCATTTCAGTCCTAGGCATCAAAGGGCATTAAGCCTAGAGTGTGACAACTGAGTTTCCTTGAGAGCTGCTTGGAAGCCTGATGGTGTGTGAAGTTAGTGAGCCAAATGGAGTTGTTCTCCCACAAGAACCACTCGGCTGATTCTTCTTCAATATGCGCTTCACCAACATGCAGTGTTTCCTTGATTGAATTAGCTCTCAAACCAATATTTGCGCCTAGAGCCTTTGTATTGAGTGCTATCTGAAAACGGCTTTGTCACTGAAGTTGTCTGTGAATGTGGAGTTGGTGGCATGAGAAACCCGCATGTGGAGCATTGGTTTGTGTGGGATGCTCTACCAGGTTCATTCCTAGATAATGCACTCAAAGGGCATCAAGCCTAGAGTGTGAAAACTGAGTTTCCTTGAGAGCTGCTTGGAAGCCTGATGGTGTGTGAAGTTAGTGAGCCAAATGGAGTTGTTCTACCACAAGAACCACACGGCTGATTCTTCTTCAATATGCGCTTCACCAACACGCAGTGTTTCCTTGATTGAATTAGCTCTCACACCAATATTTGCTCCTAGAGCCTTTGTATTGAGGGCTATGTGAAAACGGCTTTGGCGCTGAAGTTGTCTGTGAATGTGGAGCTGGTCTCATGTGAAACCCGCATGTGGAGCATTGATTTGTGTGTGAAGCTCCCAAGCTTCCTCTCAGCCCTAGACACTCAAACGGCATCAAGCCTAGACTGTGAAAACTGAGTTTCATTGAGAGCTGCTAGGAAGCCTGATGGTGTGTGAAGTTAGTGAGCCAAATAGAGATGTTCTCCCACAAGAGCCACTCGGCTGATTCTTCTTCAATATGCGCTTCACCAACATGCAGTGTTTCCGTGACTGAATTAGCTCTCACACCAATATTTGCGCCTAGAGCCTTTGTATTGAAGGCTATGTGAAAACGGCTTTCGCGCTGAAGTTGTCTGTGAATGTGGAGTTGGTGGCATGTGAAATCCGCATGTGGAGCATTGATTTGTATGGGAAGCTCACCAAGCTTCATTTCAGTCCTAGGCACTCAAAGGGCATTAAGCCTAGAGTGTGAAAACTGAGTTTCCTTGAGAGCTGCTTGGAAGCCTGATGGTGTGTGAAGTTAGTGAGCCAAATAGAGATGTTCTCCCACAAGAACCACTCTGCTGAGTCTTCTTCAATATGCGCTTCACCAACATGCAGTGTTTCCTTGATTGATTTAGCTCTCAAACAATTATTTGCGCCTAGAGCCTTTGTATTGAGGGCTATGTGAAAACGGCTTTGGCGCTGAAGTTGTCTGTGAATGTGGAGTTGGTGGCATGCGAAACGCGCATGTGGAGCATTGGTTTGTGTGGGATGCTCTACCAGGTTCATTCCTAGATAATGCACTCAAAGGGCATTAAGCCTAGAGTGTGAAAACTGAGTTTCCTTGAGAGCTGCTTGGAAGCCTGATGGTGTGTGAAGTTAGTGAGCCAAATGGAGTTGTTCTCCCACAAGAACCACTCGGCTGCTTCTTCTTCAATATGCGCTTCACCAACATGCAGTGTTTCCTTGACTGAATTAGCTCTCACACCAATATTTGCGCCTAGAGCCTTTGTATTGAGGGCTATCTGAAAACGGCTTTGGCGCTGAAGTTGTCTGTGAATGTGGAGCTGGTCTCATGTGAAACCCGCATGTGGAGCATTGATTTGTGTGTGAAGCTCCCAAGCTTCCTCTCAGCCCTAGACACTCAAACGGCATCAAGCCTAGACTGTGAAAACTGAGTTTCCTTGAGAGCTGCTAGGAAGCCTGATGGTGTGTGAAGTTAGTGAGCCAAATAGAGATGTTCTCCCACAAGAGCCACTCGGCTGATTCTTCTTCAATATGCGCTTCACCAACATGCAGTGTTTCCTTGATTGAATTAGCTCTCACACCAATATTTGCGTCCAGAGCCTTTGCATTGAGGGCTATCTGAAAATGGCTTTGGCGCTGAAGTCGTCTGTGAATGTGGAGTTGGTGGCATGCGAAACGAGCATGTGGAGCATTGGTTTGTGTGGGATGCTCTACCAGGTTCATTCCTAGATAATGCACTCAAAGGGCATTAAGCCTAGAGTGTGAAAACTGAGTTTCCTTGAGAGCTGCTTGGAAGCCTGATGGTGTATGAAGTTAGTGAGCCAAATGGAGTTGTTCTCCCACAAGAACCACTCGGCTGCTTCTTCTTCAATATGCGCTTCACCAACATGCAGTGTTTCCTTGACTGAATTAGCTCTCACACCAATATTTGCGCCTAGAGCCTTTGTATTGAGGGCTATGTGAAAACGGCTTTAGCGCTGAAGTTGTCTGTGAATGTGGAGTTGGTGGCATGTGAAATCCGCATGTGGAGCATTGATTTGTGTGGGAAGCTCACCAAGCTTCATTTCAGTCCTAGGCACTCAAAGGGCATTAAGCCTAGAGTGTGAAAACTGAGTTTCCTTGAGAGCTGCTTGGAAGCCTGATGGTGTGTGAAGTTAGTGAGCCAAATGGAGTTGTTCTCCCACAAGAACCACTCGGATGATTCTTCTTCAATATGCGCTTCACCAACATGCAATGTTTCCTTGATTGAATTAGCTCTCACACCAATATTTGCGCCTAGAACCTTTGTATTGAGGGCTATCTGAAAACGGGTTTGGCTCTGAAGTTGTCTGTGAATGTGGAGTTGGTGGCATGTGAAACCCGCATGTGGAGCATTGGTTTGTGTGGGATGCTCTACCAGGTTCATTCCTAGATAATGCACTCAAAGGACATTAAGCCTAGAGTGTGAAAATTGAGTTTCCTTGAGAGCTGCTTGGAAGCCTGATGGTGTGTGAAGTTAGTGACCCAAATAGAGTTGTTCTCCCACAAGAACCACACGGCTGATTCTTCTTCAATATGCGCTTCACCAACATGCAGTGTTTCCTTGATTGAATTAGCTCTCACACCAATATTTGCGCCTAGAGCCTTTGTATTGAGGGCTATCTGAAAACGGCTTTGGCGCTGAAGTTGTCTGTGAATGTGGAGTTGGTGGCATGTGAAACCCGCATGTGGAGCATTGGTTTGTGTGAGAGGCTCTACCAGGTTCATTCCTAGATAATGCACTCAAAGGGCATTAAGCCTAGAGTGTGAAAACTGAGTTTCCTTGAGAGCTGCTTGGAAACCTGATGGTGTGTGAAGTTAGTGAGCCAAATGGAGTTGTTCTCCCACAAGAACCACTCGGTTGATTCTTCTTCAATATGCGCTTCACCAACATGCAGTGTTTCCTTGATTGAATTAGCTCTCAAACAATTATTTGCGCCTAGAGCCTTTGTATTGAGGGCTATCTGAAAACGGCTTTGGCGCTGAAGTTGTTTGTGAATGTGGAGTTGCTGGCCTGTGAAACCCGCATGTTAAGCATTGGTTTGTGTGGGAAGCTCATCAAGCTTCATTTCAGTCCTAGGCACTCAAAGGGCATTAAGCCTAGAGTGTGAAAACTGAGTTTCCTTCAGAGCTGCTTGGAAACCTGATGTTGTGTGAAGTTAGTGAGCCAAATAGAGATGTTCTCCCACAAGAACCCCTCGGCTGATTCTTCTTCAATATGTGCTTCACCAACATGCAGTGTTTCCTTGATTGAATTACCTCTCACACCAATATTTGCTCCTAGAGCCTTTGTATTGAGGGCTATGTGAAAAAGGGTTTGGCGCTGAAGTTGTCTGTGAATGTGGAGTTGGTGGCATGTGAAACCCGCATGTGGAGCATTGGTTTGTGTGGGATGCTCTACCAGGTTCATTCCTAGATAATGCACTCAAAGGGCATTAAGCCTAGAGTGTGAAAACTAAGTTTCCTTGAGAGATGCTTGGAAGCCTGATGGTGTGTGAAGTTAGTGAGCCAAATGGAGTTGTTCTCCAACAAGAGCCACACTGCTGATTCTTCTTCAATATGCGCTTCACCAACATGCAGTGTTTCCTTGATTGAATTAGCTCTCACACCAATATTTGCCCCTAGAGCCTTTGTATTGAGGGCTATCTGAAAACGGCTTTCGCACTGAAGTTGTCTGTGAATGTGGAGTTGGTGGCATGTGAAACCCGCATGTGGAGCATTGGTTTCTGTGGGATGCTCCCAAGCTTCATTTCAGTCCGAGGCACTCAAAGGGCATCAAGCCCAGAGTGTGAAAACTGAGTTTCCTTGAGAGCTGGCTGGAAGCCTGATGGTGTGTCAAGTTAGTGAGCCAAATGGAGTTGTGCTCCCACAAGAACCACTCGGCTGATTCTTCTTCAATGTGCGCTTCACCAACATGCAGTGTTTCCTTGATTGAATTAGCTCTCACACCAATATTTGCGCCTAGAGCCTTTGTATTGAGGGCTATGTGAAAACGGCTTTGGCGCTGAAGTTGTCTGTGAATGTGGAGTTGGTGGCATGTGAAACCCGCATGTGGAGCATTGGTTTGTGTGGGATGCTCTACCAGGTTCATTCCTAGATAATGCACTCAAAGGGCATTAAGCCTAGAGTGTGAAAACTGAGTTTCCTTGAGAGCTGCTTGGAAGCCTGATGGTGTGTGAAGTTAGTGAGCCAAATGGAGTTGTTCTCCCACAAGAACCACTCGGCTGATTCTTCTTCAATATGCGCTTCACCAACATACAGTATTTCCTTGATTGAATTAGCTCTCACACCAATATTTATGCCTAGAGCCGTTGTATTGAGGGTTATGTGAAAACGGCTTTGGCGCTGAAGTTGTCTGTGAATGTGGAGTTGGTCTCATGTGAAACCCGCATGTTGAGCATTGATTTGTGTGTGAAGCTCCCAAGCTTCCTTTCAGTCCTAGACACTCAAAGGGCATCAAGCCTAGACTGTGAAAACTGAGTTTCCTTGAGAGCTGCTTGGAAGCCTGATGGTGTGTGAAGTTAGTGAGCCAAATAGAGATGTTCTCCCACAAGAACCACTCGGCTGATTCTTCTTCAATATGCGCTTCACCAACATGCAGTGTTTCCTTGATTGAATTAGCTCTCACACCAATATTTGCGTCCAGAGCCTTTGCATTGAGGGCTATCTGAAAACGGCTTTGGCGCTGAAGTTGTCTGTGAATTTGGAGTTGGTGGCATGCGAAACCCGCATGTGGAGCATTGGTTTGTGTGGGATGCTCTACCAGGTTCATTCCTAGATAATGCACTCAAAGGGCATTAAGCCTAGAGTTTGAAAACTGAGTTTCCTTGAGAGCTGCTTGGAAGCATGATGGTGTGTGAAGTTAGTGAGCCAAATGGAGTTGTTCTCCGACAAGAACCACTCGGCTGATTCTTCTTCAATATGCGCTTCACCAACATGCAGTGTTTCCTTGATTGAATTAGCTCTCACACCAATATTTGCGTCCAGAGCCTTTGCATTGAGGGCTATGTGAAAACGGCTTTGGCGCTGAAGTTGTCTGTGAATGTGGAGTTGGTGGCATGCGAAACCCGCATGTGGAGCATTGGTTTGTGTGGGATGCTCTACCAGGTTCATTCCTAGATAATGCACTCAAAGGGCATTAAGACTAGAGTGTGAAAACTGAGTTTCCTTGAGAGCTGCTTGGAAGCCTGATGGTGTGTGAAGTTAGTTAGCCAAATGGAGTTGTTCTCCCACAAGAACCATTTGGCTAATTCTTCTTCAATATGCGCTTCACCAACATGCAGTGTTTCCTTGATTGAATTAGCTCTCAAACAATTATTTTGCGCCTTGAGCCTTTGTATTGAGGGCTATCTGAAAAACGGCTTTGGGCGCTGAAGTTGTCTGTGAATGTGGAGTTGGTGGCATGTGAAACCCGCATGTGGAGCATTGGTTTGTGTGGGATTCTCTACCAGGTTCATTCCTAGATAATGCACTTAAAGGGCATTAAGCCTAGAGTGTGAAAAGTGAGTTTCCTTGAGAGCTGCTTGGAAGCCTGATGGTGTGTCAAGTTAGTGAGCCAAATGGAGTTGTTCTCCGACAAGAGCCACACTGCTGATTCTTCTACAATATGCGCTTCACCAACACGCAGTGTTTCCTTGATTGAATTAGCTCTCACACCAATATTTGCACCTAGAGCCTTTGTATTGAGTGCTATCTGAAAACGGCTTTGGCGCTGAAGTTGTCTGTGAATGTGGAGTTGGTGGCATGTGAAACCCGCATGTGGAGCATTGGTTTCTGTGGGATGCTCTACCAGGTTCATTCCTAGATAATGCACTCAAAGGGCATTAAGCATAGAGTGTGAAAACTGAGTTTCCTTGAGAGATGCTTGGAAGCCTGATGGTGTGTGAAGTTAGTTAGCCAAATGGAGTTGTTCTCCGACAAGAACCACTCGGCTGATTCTTCTTCAATATGCGCTTCACCAACATGCAGTGTTTCCTTGATTGAATTAGCTCTCACACCAATATTTGCGCCTAGAGCCTTTGTATTGAGGGCTATCTGAAAACGGCTTTGGCGCTGAAGTTGTCTGTGAATGTGGAGTTGGTGGCATGTGAAACCCGCATGTGGAGCATTGGTTTGCGTGGATGCTCTGCCAGGTTCATTCCTAGATAATGCACTCAAAGGGCATTAAGCCTAGAGTGTGAAAACTGAGTTTCCTTGAGAGATGCTTGGAAGCCTGATGGTGTGTGAAGTTAGTTAGCCAAATGGAGTTGTTCTCCGACAAGAACCACTCGGCTGATTCTTCTTCAATATGCGCTTCACCAACATGCAGTGTTTCCTTGATTGAATTAGCTCTCACACCAATATTTGCGCCTAGAGCCTTTGTATTGAGGGCTATCTGAAAACGGCTTTGGCGCTGAAGTTGTCTGTGAATGTGGAGTTGGTGGCATGTGAAACCCGCATGTGGAGCATTGGTTTGCGTGGATGCTCTACCAGGTTCATTCCTAGATAATGCACTCAAAGGGCATTAAGCCTAGAGTGTGAAAACTGAGTTTCCTTGAGAGCTGCTTGGAAGCCTGATGG
>NW_026697217.1:0-37083 GCF_030435755.1 Ochotona princeps | reverse complement strand
TTTTCAGATAGCCCTCAATGCAAAGGCTCTAGTCGCAAATATTGGTGTGAGAGCTGATTCAATCAAGGAAACACTGCATGTTGGTGAAGGGCATATTGAAGAAGGATCAGCCGAGTGGTTCTTGTGGGGAGAACAACTCCATTTGGCTCACTAACTTCACACACCATCAGGCTTCCAAGCAGCTCTCAAGGAAACTCAGTTTTCACACTCTATGCTTAGTGCCCTTTGAGTGCATTATCTAGGAATGAACCTGGTAGAGCATCCACACAAACGAATGCTCCACATGCGGGTTTCACATGCCACCAACTCCACATTCACAGGCAACTTCAGCGCCACAGCCGTTTTCAGATAGCCCTCAATGCGAAGGCTCTAGACGCAAATATTGGTGTGAGAGCTAATTCAATCAAGGAAACACTGCATGTTGGTGAAGGGCATATTGAAGAAGGATCAGCCGAGTGGTTCTTGTGGGAGAACAACTCCATTTAGCTCACTAACTTCACACACCATCAGGCTTCCAAGCAGCTCTCAAGGAAACTCAGTTTTCACACTCTATGCTTAGTGCCCTTTGAGTGCATTATCTAGGAATGAACCTGGGTAGAGCATCCCACACAAACGAATGCTCCACATGCGGGTTTCACATGCCACCAACTCCACATTCACAGGCAACTTCAGCGCCACAGCCGTTTTCAGATAGCCCTCAATGCAAAGGCTCAAGACGCAAATATTGTTGTGAGAGCTAATTCAATCAAGGAAACACTGCATGTTGGTGAAGGGCATATTGAGGAAGGATCAGCCAAGTGGTTCTTGTGGGAGAACAACTCCATTTGGCTCACTAACTTCACACACCATCAGGCTTCCAAGCAGCTCTCAAGGAAACTCAGTTTTCACACTCTATGCTTAGTGCCCTTTGAGTGCATTATCTAGGAATGAACCTGGTAGAGCATCCCACACAAACGAATGCTCCACATGCGGGTTTCACATGCCACCAACTCCACATTCACAGGCAACTTCAGCGCCACAGCCGTTTCAGATAGCCCTCAATGCAAAGGCTCTAGACGCAAATATTGGTGTGAGAGCTAATTCAATCAAGGAAACACTGCATGTTGGTGAAGGGCATATTGAGGAAGGGATCAGCCGAGTGGTTCTTGTGGGAGAACAACTCCATTGGCTCACTAACTTCACACACCATCAGGCTTCCAAGCAGCTCTCAAGGAAACTCAGTTTTCACATTCTATGCTTAGTGCCCTTTAATTGCCTAGGACTGAAATGAACCTGGTAGAGCATGCCCACACAAACGAATGCTCCACATGCGGGTTTCACATGCCACCAACTCCACATTCACAGGCAACTTCAGCGCCACAGCCGTTTTCAGATAGCCCTCAATGCAAAGGCTCTAGACGAAAATATTGGTGTGAGAGCTAATTCAATCAAGGAAACACTGCATGTTGGTGAAGGGCATATTGAAGAAGGATCAGCCGAGTGGTTCTTGTGAGAGAACAACTCCATTTGGCTCACTAACTTCACACACCATCAGGCTTCCAAGCAGCTCTCAGGGAAACTCAGTTTTCACACTCTATGCTTAGTGCCCTTTGAGTGCATTATCTAGGAATGAACCTGGTAGAACATCCCACACAAACGAATGCGCCACATGCGGGTTTCACATGCCACCAACTCCACCTTCACAGGCAACTTCAGCGCCACAGCTGTTTTCAGATAGCCCTCAATGCAAAGGCTCTAGACGCAAATATTGGTTGTGAGAGCTAATTCAATCAAGGAAACACTGCATGTTGGTGAAGGGCATATTGAAGAAGGATCAGCCGAGTGGTTCTTGTGGGAGAACAACTCCATTGGCTCACTAACTTCACACACCATCAGGCTTCCAAGCAGCTCTCAAGGAAACTCAGTTTTCACACTCTATGCTTAGTGCCCTTTGAGTGCATTATCTAGGAATGACCTGGTAGAGCATGCCACACAAACGAATGCTCCACATGCGGGTTTCACATGCCACCAACTCCACATTCACAGGCAACTTCAGCGCCACAGCCGTTTTCAGATATCCCTCAATGCAAAGGCTCTAGACGCAAATATTGGTGTGAGAGCTAATTCAATCAAGGAACACTGCATGTTGGTGAAGGGCATATTGAAGAAGGATCAGCCGAGTGGTTCTTGTGGGAGAACAACTCCATTTGGCTCACTAACTTCACACACCATCAGGCTTCCAAGCAGCTCTCAGGAAACTCAGTTTTCACACTCTATGCTTAGTGCCCTTTGAGTGCATTATCTAGGAATGAACCTGGTAGAACATCCCACACAAACGAATGCTCCAAATGCGGGTTTCACATGCCACCAACTCCACATTCACAGGCAACTTCAGCGCCACAGCCGTTTTCAGATAGCCCTCAATGCAAAGGCTCTAGACGCAAATATTGGTGTGAGAGCTAATTCAATCAAGGAAACACTGCATGTTGGTGGAAGGGCATATTGAGGAAGGGTCAGCCGAGTGGTTCTTGTGGGAGAACAACTCCATTTGCTCACTAACTTCACACACCATCAGGCTTCCAAGCAGCTCTCAAGAAACTCAGTTTTCACACTCTATGCTTAGTGCCCTTTGACTGCAATTATCTAGGAATGAACCTGGTAGAACATCCCACAACAAAACGAATGCTCCACATGCGGGTTTCACATGCCACCAACTCCACATTCACAGGCAACTTCAGCGCCACAGCCGTTTTCAGATAGCCCTCAATGCAAAGGCTCTAGACAAAAATATTGGTGTGAGAGCTAATTCAATCAAGGAAACACTGCATGTTGGTGAAGGGCATATTGAAGAAGGATCAGCCGAGTGGTTCTGTGGGAGAACAACTCCATTTGGCTCACTAACTTCACACTCCATCAGGCTTCCAAGCAACTCTCAAGAAACTCAGTTTTCACACTCTATGCTTAGTGCCCTTTGAGTGCATTATCTAGGAATGAACCTGGTAGAGCATGCCACACAAACGAATGCTCCACATGCGGTTTTCACATGCCACCAACTCCACATTCACAGGCAACTTCAGCGCCACAGCCGTTTTCAGATAGCCACTCAATGCAAAGGCTCTAGACGCAAATATTGGTGTGAGAGCTAATTCAATCAAGGAAACACTGCATGTTGGTGAAGGGCATATTGAAGAAGGATCAGCCGAGTGGTTCTTGTGGGAGAACAACTCCATTTGGCTCACTAACTTCACACACCATCAGGCTTCCAAGCAGCTCTCAAGGAAACTCAGTTTTCACACTCTATGCTTAGTGCCCTTTGAGTGCATTATCTAGGAATGAACCTGGTAGAGCATCCCACACAAACGAATGCTCCACATGCGGGTTTCACATGCCACCAACTCCACATTCACAGGCAACTTCAGTGCCACAGCCGTTTTCAGAGAGCCCTCAATGCAAAGGCTCTAGACGCAAATATTGGTGTGAGAGCTAATTCAATCAAGGAAACACTGCATGTTGGTGAACGGCATATTGAAGAAGGATCAGCCGAGTGGTTCTTGTGGGAGAACAACTCCATTTGGCTCTCTAACTTCACACACCATCAGGCTTCCAAGCAGCTCTCAAGGAAACTCAGTTTTCACACTCTATGCTTAGTGCCCTTTGAGTGCATTATCTAGGAATGAACCTGCTAGAGCATCCCACAAAACGAATGCTCCACATGCGGGTTTCACATGCCACCAACTCCACATTCACAGGCAACTTCAGCGCCACAGCCGTTTGCAGATAGCCCTCAATGCGAAGGCTCTAGACGCAAATATTTGTGTGAGAGCTAATTCAATCAAGGAAACAATGCATGTTGGTGAAGGGCATATTGAAGAAGGATCAGCCAAGTGGTTCTTGTGGGAGAGCAACTCCATTTGGCTCACTAACTTCACACACCATCAGGCTTCCAAGCAGCTCTCAAGGAAACTCAGTTTTCACACTCTATGCTTAGTGCCGTTTGAGTGGCATTATCTAGAATGAACCTGGTAGAGCATGCCACACAAACGAATGCTCCACATGTGGTTTTCACATGCCACCAACTCCACATTCACAGGCAACTTCAGCGCCACAGCCGTTTTCAGATAGCCCTCAATGCAAAGGCTCTAGACGCAAATATTGGTGTGAGAGAGCTAATTCAATCAAGGAAACACTGCATGTTGGTGAAGGGCATATTGAAGAAGGATCAGCCGAGTGGTTCTTGTGGGAGAACAACTCCATTTGGCTCACTAACTTCACACACCATCAGGCTTCCAAGCAGCTCTCAAGGAAACTCAGTTTTCACACTCTATGCTTAGTGCCCTTTGAGTGCCAGGACTGAAATGAACCTGGTAGAGCATCCCACACAAACGAATGCTCCACATGCGGGTTTCATATGCCACCCAACTCCACATTCACAGGCAACTTCAGCGCCACAGCAGTTTTCAGATAGCCCTCAATGCAAAGGCTCTAGACGCAAATATTGGTGTGAGAGCTAATTCAATCAAGGAAACACTGCATGTTGGTGAAGGGCATATTGAAGAAGGATCAGCCGAGTGGTTCTTGTGGGAGAACAACTCCATTTGGCTCACTAACTTCACACACCATCAGGCTTCCAAGCAGCTCTCAAGGAAACTCAGTTTTCACACTCTATGCTTAGTGCCCTTTGAGTGCATTATCTAGGAATGAACCTGGTAGAACATCCCACACAAACGAATGCTCCACATGCGGGTTTCACATGCCACCAACTCCACATTCACAGGCAACTTCAGCGCCACAGCCGTTTTCAGATAGCCCTCAATGCAAAGGCTCTAGACGCAAATATTGGTGTGAGAGCTAATTCAATCAAGGAAACACTGCATGTTGGTGAAGGGCATATTGAAGAAGGATCAGCCGAGTGGTTCTTGTGGGAGAACAACTCCATTTGCTCACTAACTTCACACACCATCAGGCTTCCAAGCAGCTCTCAAGGAAACTCAGTTTTCACACTCTATGCTTAGTGCCCTTTGAGTGCATTATCTAGGAATGAACCTGGTAGAGCATCCCACACAAACGAATGCTCCACATGCGGGTTTCACATGCCACCAACTCCACATTCACAGGCAACTTCAGTGCCACAGCCGTTTTCAGAGAGCCCTCAATGCAAAGGCTCTAGACGCAAATATTGGTGTGAGAGCTAATTCAATCAAGGAAACACTGCATGTTGGTGAAGGGGCATATTGAAGAAGGATCAGCCGAGTGGTTCTTGTTGGGAGAACAACTCCATTTGGCTCTCTAACTTCACACACCATCAGGCTTCCAAGCAGCTCTCAAGGAAACTCAGTTTTCACACTCTATGCTTAGTGCCCTTTGAGTGCATTATCTAGGAATGAACCTGGTAGAGCATCCCACACAAACGAATGCTCCACATGCGGGTTTCACATGCCACCAACTCCACATTCACAGGCAACTTCAGCGCCACAGCCGTTTACAGATAGCCCTCAATGCGAAGGCTCTAGACGCAAATATTTGTGTGAGAGCTAATTCAATCAAGGAAACACTGCATGTTGGTGAAGGGCATATTGAAGAAGGATCAGCCAAGTGGTTCTTGTGGGAGAGCAACTCCATTTGGCTCACTAACTTCACACACCATCAGGCTTCCAAGCAGCTCTCAAGGAAACTCAGTTTTCACACTCTATGCTTAGTGCCGTTTGAGTGCATTATCTAGGAATGAACCTGGTAGAGCATGCCACACAAACGAATGCTCCACATGCGGTTTTCACATGCCACCAAACTCCACATTCACAGGCAACTTCAGCGCCACAGCCGTTTTCAGATAGCCCTCAATGCAAAGGCTCTAGACGCAAATATTGGTGTGAGAGCTAATTCAATCAAGGAAACACTGCATGTTGATGAAGGGCATATTGAAGAAGGATCAGCCGAGTGGTTCTTGTGGGAGAACAACTCCATTTGGCTCACTAACTTCACACACCATCAGGCTTCCAAGCAGCTCTCAAGGGAAACTCAGTTTTCACACTCTATGCTTAGTGCCCTTTGAGTGCCAGGACTGAAATGAACCTGGTAGAGCATCCCACACAAACGAATGCTCCACATGCGGGTTTCACATGCCACCAACTCCACATTCACAGGCAACTTCAGCGCCACAGCAGTTTTCAGATAGCCCTCAATGCAAAGGCTCTAGACGCAAATATTGGTGTGAGAGCTAATTCAATCAAGGAACACTGCATGTTGGTGAAGGGCATATTGAAGAAGGATCAGCCGAGTGGTTCTTGTGGGAGAACAACTCCATTTGGCTCACTAACTTCACACACCATCAGGCTTCCAAGCAGCTCTCAAGGAAACTCAGTTTTCACACTCTATGCTTAGTGCCCTTTGAGTGCATTATCTCGGAATGAACCTGGTAGAACATCCCACACAAACGAATGCTCCACATGCGGGTTTCACATGCCACCAACTCCACATTCACAGGCAACTTCAGCGCCACAGCCGTTTTCAGATAGCCCTCAATGCAAAGGCTCTAGACGCAAATATTGGTGTGAGAGCTAATTCAATCAAGGAAACACTGCATGTTGGTGAAGGGCATATTGAAGAAGGATCAGCCGAGTGGTTCTTGTGGGAGAACAAACTCCATTTGGCTCACTAACTTCACACACCATCAGGCTTCCAAGCAGCTCTCAAGGAAACTCAGTTTTCACACTCTATGCTTAGTGCCCTTTGAGTGCCAGGACTGAAATGAACCTGGTAGAGCATCCCACACAAACGAATGCTCCACATGCGGTTTTCACATGCCACCAACTCCACATTCACAGGCAACTTCAGCGCCACAGCCGTTTTCAGATAGCCCTCAATGCAAAGGCTCTAGACGCAAATATTGGTGTGAGAGCTAATTCAATCAAGGAAACACTGCATGTTGGTGAAGGGCATATTGAAGAAGGATCAGCCGAGTGGTTCTTGTGGGAGAACAACTCCATTTGGCTCACTAACTTCACACACCATCAGGCTTCCAAGCAGCTCTCAAGGAAACTCAGTTTTCACACTCTATGCTTAGTGCCCTTTGAGTGCATTATCTAGGAATGAACCTGGTAGAACATCCCACACAAACGAATGCTCCACATGCGGGTTTCACATGCCACCAACTCCACATTCACAGGCAACTTCAGCGCCACAGCTGTTTTCAGATAGCCCTCAATGCAAAGGCTCTAGACGCAAATATTGGTGTGAGAGCTAATTCAATCAAGGAAACACTGCATGTTGGTGAAGGGCATATTGAAGAAGGATCAGCCGAGTGGTTCTTGTGGGAGAACAACTCCATTTGGCTCATTAACTTCACACACCATCAGGCTTCCAAGCAGCTCTCAAGGAAACTCAGTTTTCACACTCTATGCTTAGTGCCCTTTGAGTGCATTATCTAGGAATGAACCTGGTAGAGCATGCCACACAAACGAATGCTCCACATGCGGTTTTCACATGCCACCAACTCCACATTCACAGGCAACTTCAGCGCCCCAGCCGTTTTCAGATAGCCCTCAATGCAAAGGCTCTAGACGCAAATCTTGGTGTGAGAGCTAATTCAATCAAGGAAACACTGCATGTTGGTGAAGGGCATATTGAAGAAGGATCAGCCGAGTGGTTCTTGTGGGAGAACAACTCCATTTGGCTCACTAACTTCACACACCATCAGGCTTCCAAGCAGCTCTCAAGGAAACTCAGTTTTCACACTCTATGCTTAGTGCCCTTTGAGTGCCTAGGACTGAAACGAACCTGGTAGAGCATGCCACACAAACGAATGCTCCACATGCGGGTTTCACATGCCACCAACTCCACATTCACAGGCAACTTCAGCGCCACAGCTGTTTTCAGATAGCCCTCAATGCAAAGGCTCTAGATGCAAATATTGGTGTGAGAGCTAATTCAATCAAGGAAACACTGCATGTTGGTGAAGGGCATATTGAAGAAGGATCAGCCAAGTGGTTCTTGTGGGAGAACAACTCCATTTGGCTCACTAACTTCACACACCATCAGGCTTCCAAGCAGCTCTCAAGGAAACTCAGTTTTCACACTCTATGCTTAGTGCCCTTTGAGTGCATTATCTAGGAATGAACCTGCTAGAGCATGCCACACAAACGAATGCTCCACATGCGGTTTTCACATGCCACCAACTCCACATTCACAGGCAACTTCAGCGCCACAGCCGTTTTCAGATAGCCCTCAATGCAAAGGCTCTAGACGCAAATATTGGTGTGAGAGCTAATTCAATCAAGGAAACACTGCATGTTGGTGAAGGGCATATTGAAGAAGGATCAGCCGAGTGGTTCTTGTGGGAGAACAACTCCATTTGGCTCACTAACTTCACACACCATCAGGCTTCCAATCAGCTCTCAAGGAAACTCAGTTTTCACACTCTATGCTTAGTGCCCTTTGAGTGCCTAGGACTGAAATGAACCTGGTAGAACATGCCACACAAACGAATGCTCCACATGCGGGTTTCACATGCCACCAACTCCACATTCACAGGCAACTTCAGCGCCACAGCCGTTTTCAGATAGCCCTCAATGCAAAGGCTCTAGACGCAAATATTGGTGTGAGAGCTAATTCAATCAAGGAAACACTGCATGTTGGTGAAGGGCATATTGAAGAAGGATCAGCCGAGTGGTTCTTGTGGGAGAACAACTCCATTTGGCTCACTAACTTCACACACCATCAGGCTTCCAAGCAGCTCTCAAGGAAACTCAGTTTTCACACTCTATGCTTAGTGCCCTTTGAGTGCCTAGGACTGAAATGAACCTGGTAGAGCATGCCACACAAACGAATGCTCCACATGCGGTTTTCACATGCCACCAACTCCACATTCACAGGCAACTTCAGCGCCACAGCCGTTTTCAGATAGCCCTCAATGCAAAGGCTCTAGACGCAAATATTGGTGTGAGAGCTAATTCAATCAAGGAAACAAGGCATGTTGGTGAAGGGCATATTGAAGAAGGATCAGCCGAGTGGTTCTTGTGGGAGAACAACTCCATTTGGCTCACTAACTTCACACACCATCAGGCTTCCAAGCAGCTCTCAAGGAAACTCAGTTTTCACACTCTATGCTTAGTGCCCTTTGAGTGCATTATCTCGGAATGAACCTGGTAGAACATCCCACACAAACGAATGCTCCACATGCGGGTTTCACATGCCACCAACTCCACATTCACGGGCAACTTCAGCGCCACAGCCATTTACAGATAGCCCTCAATGCGAAGGCTCTAGACGCAAATATTGGTGTGAGAGCTAATTCAATCAAGGAAACACTGCATGTTGGTGAAGGGCATATTGAAGAAGGATCAGCCGAGTGGTTCTTGTGGAGAACAACTCCATTTGGCTCACTAACTTCACACACCATCAGGCTTCCAAGCAGCTCTCAAGGAAACTCAGTTTTCACACTCTATGCTTAGTGCCCTTTGAGTGCATTATCTAGGAATGAACCTGGTAGAGCATGCCACACAAACGAATGCTCCACATGCGGTTTTCACATGCCACCAACTCCACATTCACAGGCAACTTCAGCGCCACAGCCGTTTTCAGATAGCCCTCAATGCAAAGGCTCTAGACGCAAATATTGGTGTGAGAGCTAATTTAATCAAGGAAACACTGCATGTTGGTGAAGGGCATATTGAAGAAGGATCAGCCGAGTGGTTCTTGTGGGAGAACAACTCCATTTGGCTCACTAACTTCACACACCATCAGGCTTCCAAGCAGCTCTCAAGGAAACTCAGTTTTCACACTCTATGCTTAGTGCCCTTTGAGTGCCTAGGACTGAAATGAACCTGGTAGAGCATGCCACACAAACGAATGCTCCACATGCGGTTTTCACATGCCACCAACTCCACATTCACAGGCAACTTCAGCGCCACAGCCGTTTTCAGATAGCCCTCAATGCAAAGGCTCTAGACGCAAATCTTGGTGTGAGAGCTAATTCAATCAAGGAAACACTGCATGTTGGTGAAGGGCATATTGAAGAAGGATCAGCCGAGTGGTTCTTGTGGGAGAACAACTCCATTTGGCTCACTAACTTCACACACCATCAGGCTTCCAAGCAGCTCTCAAGGAAACTCAGTTTTCACACTCTATGCTTACTGCCCTTTGAGTGCATTATCTAGGAATGAACCTGGTAGAACATCCCACACAAACGAATGCTCCACATGCGGGTTTCACATGCCACCAACTCCACATTCACAGGCAACTTCAGCGCCGCAGCCATTTACAGATAGCCCTCAATGCGAAGGCTCTAGACACAAATATTGGTGTGAGAGCTAATTCAATCAAGGAAACACTGCATGTTGGTGAAGGGCATATTGAAGAAGGATCAGCCGAGTGGTTCTTGTGGGAGAACAACTCCATTTGGCTCACTAACTTCACACACCATCAGGCTTCCAAGCAGCTCTCAAGGAAACTGAGTTTTCACACTCTATGCTTAGTGCCCTTTGAGTGCATTATCTAGGAATGAACCTGGTAGAACATCCCACACAAACGAATGCTCCACATGCGGGTTTCACATGCCACCAACTCCACATTCACAGGCAACTTCAGCGCCACAGCCATTTACAAATAGCCCTCAATGCAAAGGCTCTAGACGCAAATATTG
Organism: Ochotona princeps; assembly: GCF_030435755.1. Lineage (NCBI taxonomy): Eukaryota > Metazoa > Chordata > Mammalia > Lagomorpha > Ochotonidae > Ochotona > Ochotona princeps. Next base: position 26,468 of record NW_026697217.1, on the reverse strand, counting down.
GTGTGAGAGCTAATTCAATCAAGGAAACACTGCATGTTGGTGAAGGGCATATTGAAGAAGGATCAGCCAAGTGGTTCTTGTGGGAGAACAACTCCATTTGGCTCACTAACTTCACACACCATCAGGCTTCCAAGCAGCTCTCAAGGAAACTCAGTTTTCACACTCTATGCTTAGTGCCCTTTGAGTGCCTAGGACTGAAATGAACCTGGTAGAGCATGCCACACAAACGAATGCTCCACATGCGGGTTTCACATGCCACCAACTCCACATTCACAGGCAACTTCTGCGCCACAGCCGTTTTCAGATAGCCCTCAATGCAAAGGCTCTAGACGCAAATATTGGTGTGAGAGCTAATTCAATCAAGGAAACACTGCATGTTGGTGAAGGGCATATTGAAGAAGGATCAGCCGAGTGGTTCTTGTTGGAGAACAACTCCATTTGGCTCACTAACTTCACACACCATCAGGCTTCCAAGCAGCTCTCAAGGAAACTCAGTTTTCACACTCTATGCTTAGTGCCCTTTGAGTGCATTATCTAGGAATGAACCTAGTAGAACATCCCACACAAACGAATGCTCCACATGCGGGTTTCACATGCCACCAACTCCACATTCACAGGCAACTTCAGCGCCACAGCTGTTTTCAGATAGCCCTCAATGCGAAGGCTCTAGACGCAAATATTGGTGTGAGAGCTAATTCAATCAAGGAAACACTGCATGTTGGTGAAGGGCATATTGAAGAAGGATCAGCCGAGTAGTTCTTGTGGGAGAACAACTCCATTTGGCTCACTAACTTCACACACCATCAGGCTTCCAAGCAGCTCTCAAGGAAACTCAGTTATCACACTCTATGCTTAGTGCCCTTTGAGTGCATTATCTAGGAATGAACCTGGTAGAGCATGCCACACAAACGAATGCTCCACATGCGGTTTTCACATGCCACCAACTCCACATTCACAGGCAACTTCAGCGCCACAGCCGTTTTCAGATAGCCCTCAATGCAAAGGCTCTAGACGCAAATATTGGTGTGAGAGCTAATTCAATCAAGGAAACACTGCATGTTGGTGAAGGACATATTGAAGAAAGATCAGCCGAGTGGTTCTTGTGGGAGAACAACTCCATTTGGCTCACTAACTTCACACACCATCAGGCTTCCAAGCAGCTCTCAAGGAAACTCAGTTTTCACACTCTATGCTTAGTGCCCTTTGAGTGCATTATCTAGGAATGAACCTGGTAGAGCATCCCACACAAACGAATGCTCCACATGCGGGTTTCACATGCCACCAACTCCACATTCACAGGCAACTTCAGCGCCACAGCCGTTTTCAGATAGCCCTCAATGCAAAGGCTCTAGACGCAAATATTGGTGTGAGAGCTAATTCAATCAAGGAAACACTGCATGTTGGTGAAGGGCATATTGAAGAAGGATCAGCCAAGTGGTTCTTGTGGGAGAACAACTCCATTTGGCTCACTAACTTCACACACCATCAGGCTTCCAAGCAGCTCTCAAGGAAACTCAGTTTTCACACTCTATGCTTAGTGCCCTTTGAGTGCATTATCTAGGAATGAATCTGCTAGAGCATGCCACACAAACGAATGCTCCACATGCGGTTTTCACATGCCACCAACTCCACATTCACAGGCAACTTCAGCGCCACAGCCGTTTTCAGATAGCCCTCAATGCAAAGGCTCTAGACGCAAATATTGGTGTGAGAGCTAATTTAATCAAGGAAACACTGCATGTTGGTGAAGGGCATATTGAAGAAGGATCAGCCGAGTGGTTCTTGTGGAGAACAACTCCATTTGGCTCACTAACTTCACACACCATCAGGCTTCCAAGCAGCTCTCAAGGAAACTCAGTTTTCACACTCTATGCTTAGTGCCCTTTGAGTGCCAGGACTGAAATGAACCTGGTAGAGCATGCCACACAAACGAATGCTCCACATGCGGGTTTTCACATGCCACCAACTCCACATTCACAGGCAACTTCAGCGCCACAGCCGTTTTCAGATAGCCCTCAATGCAAAGGCTCTAGACGCAAATATTGGTGTGAGAGCTAATTTAATCAAGGAAACACTGCATGTTGGTGAAGGGCATATTGAAGAAGGATCAGCCGAGTGGTTCTTGTGGGAGAACAACTCCATTTGGCTCACTAACTTCACACACCATCAGGCTTCCAAGCAGCTCTCAAGGAAACTCAGTTTTCACACTCTATGCTTAGTGCCCTTTGAGTGCATTATCTAGGAATGAAGCTGGTAGAACATCCCACACAAACGAATGCTCCACATGCGGGTTTCACATGCCACCAACTCCACATTCACAGGCAACTTCAGCGCCACAGCTGTTTTCAGATAGCCCTCAATGCGAAGGCTCTAGACGCAAATATTGGTGTGAGAGCTAATTCAATCAAGGAAACACTGCATGTTGGTGAAGGGCATATTGAAGAAGGATCAGCGGAGTAGTTCTTGTGGGAGAACAACTCCATTTGGCTCACTAACTTCACACACCATCAGGCTTCCAAGCAGCTCTCAAGGAAACTCAGTTATCACACTCTATGCTTAGTGCCCTTTGAGTGCATTATCTAGGAATGAACCTGGTAGAGCATGCCACACAAACGAATGCTCCACATGCGGTTTTCACATGCCACCAACTCCACATTCACAGGCAACTTCAGCGCCACAGCCGTTTTCAGATAGCCCTCAATGCAAAGGCTCTAGACGCAAATATTGGTGTGAGAGCTAATTCAATCAAGGAAACACTGCATGTTGGTGAAGGACATATTGAAGAAAGATCAGCCGAGTGGTTCTTGTGGGAGAACAACTCCATTTGGCTCACTAACTTCACACACCATCAGGCTTCCAAGCAGCTCTCAAGGAAACTCAGTTTTCACACTCTATGCTTAGTGCCCTTTGAGTGCATTATCTAGGAATGAACCTGGTAGAGCATCCCACACAAACGAATGCTCCACATGCGGGTTTCACATGCCACCAACTCCACATTCACAGGCAACTTCAGCGCCACAGCCGTTTTCAGATAGCCCTCAATGCAAAGGCTCTAGACGCAAATATTGGTGTGAGAGCTAATTTAATCAAGGAAACACTGCATGTTGGTGAAGGGCATATTGAAGAAGGATCAGCCGAGTGGTTCTTGTGGGAGAACAACTCCATTTGGCTCACTAACTTCACACACCATCAGGCTTCCAAGCAGCTCTCAAGGAAACTCAGTTTTCACACTCTATGCTTAGTGCCCTTTGAGTGCATTATCTAGGAATGAATCTGCTAGAGCATGCCACACAAACGAATGCTCCACATGCGGTTTTCACATGCCACCAACTCCACATTCACAGGCAACTTCAGCGCCACAGCCGTTTTCAGATAGCCCTCAATGCAAAGGCTCTAGACGCAAATATTGGTGTGAGAGCTAATTTAATCAAGGAAACACTGCATGTTGGTGAAGGGCATATTGAAGAAGGATCAGCCGAGTGGTTCTTGTGGAGAACAACTCCATTTGGCTCACTAACTTCACACACCATCAGGCTTCCAAGCAGCTCTCAAGGAAACTCAGTTTTCACACTCTATGCTTAGTGCCCTTTGAGTGCCAGGACTGAAATGAACCTGGTAGAGCATGCCACACAAACGAATGCTCCACATGCGGGTTTTCACATGCCACCAACTCCACATTCACAGGCAACTTCAGCGCCACAGCCGTTTTCAGATAGCCCTCAATGCAAAGGCTCTAGACGCAAATATTGGTGTGAGAGCTAATTTAATCAAGGAAACACTGCATGTTGGTGAAGGGCATATTGAAGAAGGATCAGCCGAGTGGTTCTTGTGGGAGAACAACTCCATTTGGCTCACTAACTTCACACACCATCAGGCTTCCAAGCAGCTCTCAAGGAAACTCAGTTTTCACACTCTATGCTTAGTGCCCTTTGAGTGCATTATCTAGGAATGAAGCTGGTAGAACATCCCACACAAACGAATGCTCCACATGCGGGTTTCACATGCCACCAACTCCACATTCACAGGCAACTTCAGCGCCACAGCTGTTTTCAGATAGCCCTCAATGCGAAGGCTCTAGACGCAAATATTGGTGTGAGAGCTAATTCAATCAAGGAAACACTGCATGTTGGTGAAGGGCATATTGAAGAAGGATCAGCCGAGTAGTTCTTGTGGGAGAACAACTCCATTTGGCTCACTAACTTCACACACCATCAGGCTTCCAAGCAGCTCTCAAGGAAACTCAGTTATCACACTCTATGCTTAGTGCCCTTTGAGTGCATTATCTAGGAATGAACCTGGTAGAGCATGCCACACAAACGAATGCTCCACATGCGGTTTTCACATGCCACCAACTCCACATTCACAGGCAACTTCAGCGCCACAGCCGTTTTCAGATAGCCCTCAATGCAAAGGCTCTAGACGCAAATATTGGTGTGAGAGCTAATTCAATCAAGGAAACACTGCATGTTGGTGAAGGACATATTGAAGAAAGATCAGCCGAGTGGTTCTTGTGGGAGAACAACTCCATTTGGCTCACTAACTTCACACACCATCAGGCTTCCAAGCAGCTCTCAAGGAAACTCAGTTTTCACACTCTATGCTTAGTGCCCTTTGAGTGCATTATCTAGGAATGAACCTGGTAGAGCATCCCACACAAACGAATGCTCCACATGCGGGTTTCACATGCCACCAACTCCACATTCACAGGCAACTTCAGCGCCACAGCCGTTTTCAGATAGCCCTCAATGCAAAGGCTCTAGACGCAAATATTGGTGTGAGAGCTAATTTAATCAAGGAAACACTGCATGTTGGTGAAGGGCATATTGAAGAAGGATCAGCCGAGTGGTTCTTGTGGGAGAACAACTCCATTTGGCTCACTAACTTCACACACCATCAGGCTTCCAAGCAGCTCTCAAGGAAACTCAGTTTTCACACTCTATGCTTAGTGCCCTTTGAGTGCCTAGGACTGAAATGAACCTGGTAGAGCATGCCACACAAACGAATGCTCCACATGCGGGTTTCACATGCCACCAACTCCACATTCACAGGCAACTTCAGCGCCACAGCCGTTTTCAGATAGCCCTCAATGCAAAGGCTCTAGACGCAAATATTGGTGTGAGAGCTAATTCAATCAAGGAAACACTGCATGTTGGTGAAGGGCATATTGAAGAAGGATCAGCCAAGTGGTTCTTGTGGGAGAACAACTCCATTTGGCTCACTAACTTCACACACCATCAGGCTTCCAAGCAGCTCTCAAGGAAACTGAGTTTTCACACTCTATGCTTAGTGCCCTTTGAGTGCATTATCTAGGAATGAACCTGGTAGAGCATCCCACACAAACGAATGCTCCACATGCGGGTTTCACATGCCACCAACTCCACATTCACAGGCAACTTCAGCGCCACAGCCGTTTTCAGATAGCCCTCAATGCAAAGGCTCTAGACGCAAATATTGGTGTGAGAGCTAATTCAATCAAGGAAACACTGCATGTTGGTGAAGGGCATATTGAAGAAGGATCAGCCGAGTGGTTCTTGTGGGAGAACAACTCCATTTGGCTCACTAACTTCACACACCATCAGGCTTCCAAGCAGCTCTCAAGGAAACTCAGTTTTCACACTCTATGCTTAGTGCCCTTTGAGTGCATTATCTAGGAATGAACCTGGTAGAACATCCCACACAAACGAATGCTCCACATGCGGGTTTCACATGCCACCAACTCCACATTCACAGGCAACTTCAGCGCCCCAGCCGTTTTCAGATAGCCCTCAATGCAAAGGCTCTAGACGCAAATATTGGTGTGAGAGCTAATTCAATCAAGGAAACACTGCATGTTGGTGAAGGGCATATTGAAGAAGGATCAGGAGAGTGGTTCTTGTGGGAGAACAACTCCATTTGGCTCACTAACTTCACACACCATCAGGCTTCCAAGCAGCTCTCAAGGAAACTGAGTTTTCACACTCTATGCTTAGTGCCCTTTGAGTGCATTATCTAGGAATGAACCTGGTAGAACATCCCACAAAAACGAATGCTCCACATGCGGGTTTCACATGCCACCAACTCCACATTGACAGGCAACTTCAGCGCCACAGCCGTTTTCAGATAGCCCTCAATGCAAAGGCTCTAGATGCAAATATTGGTGTGAGAGCTAATTCAATCAAGGAAACACTGCATGTTGGTGAAGGGCATATTGAAGAAGGATCAGCCGAGTAGTTCTTGTGGGAGAACAACTCCATTTGGCTCACTAACTTCACACACCATCAGGCTTCCAAGCAGCTCTCAAGGAAACTCAGTTTTCACACTCTATGCTTAGTGCCCTTTGAGTGCATTATCTAGGAATGAACCTGGTAGAGCATCCCACACAAACGAATGCTCCACATGCGGGTTTCACATGCCACCAACTCCACATTCACAGGCAACTTCAGCGCCACAGCCGTTTTCAGATAGCCCTCAATGCAAAGGCTCTAGACGCAAATATTGGTGTGAGAGTTAATTCAATCAAGGAAACACTGCATGTTGGTGAAGGGCATATTGAAGAAGGATCAGCCAAGTGGTTCTTGTGGGAGAACAACTCCATTTGGCTCACTAACTTCACACACCATCAGGCTTCCAAGCAGCTCTCAAGGAAACTCAGTTTTCACACTCTATGCTTAGTGCCCTTTGAGTGCATTATCTAGGAATGAATCTGCTAGAGCATGCCACACAAACGAATGCTCCACATGCGGTTTTCACATGCCACCAACTCCACATTCACAGGCAACTTCAGCGCCACAGCCGTTTTCAGATAGCCCTCAATGCAAAGGCTCTAGACGCAAATATTGGTGTGAGAGCTAATTCAATCAAGGAAACACTGCATGTTGGTGAAGGGCATATTGAAGAAGGATCAGCCGAGTGGTTCTTGTGGGAGAACAACTCCATTTGGCTCACTAACTTCACACACCATCAGGCTTCCAAGCAGCTCTCAAGGAAACTCAGTTTTCACACTCTATGCTTAGTGCCCTTTGAGTGCATTATCTAGGAATGAACCTGGTAGAACATCCCACACAAACGAATGCTCCACATGCGGGTTTCACATGCCACCAACTCCACATTCACAGGCAACTTCAGCGCCACAGCTGTTTTCAGATAGCCCTCAATGCAAAGGCTCTAGACGCAAATATTGGTGTGAGAGCTAATTCAATCAAGGAAACACTGCATGTTGGTGAAGGGCATATTGAAGAAGGATCAGCCGGTAGTTCTTGTGGGAGAACAACTCCATTTGGCTCACTAACTTCACACACCATCAGGCTTCCAAGCAGCTCTCAAGGAAACTCAGTTATCACACTCTATGCTTAGTGCCTTTTGAGTGCCTAGGACTGAAATGAACCTGGTAGAGCATGCCACACAAACGAATGCTCCACATGCGGTTTTCACATGCCACCAACTCCACATTCACAGGCAACTTCAGCGCCACAGCCGTTTTCAGATAGCCCTCAATGCAAAGGCTCTAGACGCAAATATTGGTGTGAGAGCTAATTCAATCAAGGAAACACTGCATGTTGGTGAAGGGCATATTGAAGAAGGATCAGCCAAGTGGTTCTTGTGGGAGAACAACTCCATTTGGCTCACTAACTTCACACACCATCAGGCTTCCAAGCAGCTCTCAAGGAAACTCAGTTTTCACACTCTATGCTTAGTGCCCTTTGAGTGCATTATCTAGGAATGAACCTGGTAGAGCATCCCACACAAACGAATGCTCCACATGCGGGTTTCACATGCCACCAACTCCACATTCACAGGCAACTTCAGCGCCACAGCCATTTTCAGATAGCCCTCAATGCAAAGGCTCTAGACGCAAATATTGGTGTGAGAGCTAATTCAATCAAGGAAACACTGCATGTTGGTGAAGGGCATATTGAAGAAGGATCAGCCGAGTGGTTCTTGTGGGAGAACAACTCCATTTGGCTCACTAACTTCACACACCATCAGGCTTCCAAGCAGCTCTCAAGGAAACTCAGTTTTCACACTCTATGCTTAGTGCCCTTTGAGTGCATTATCTAGGAATGAACCTGGTAGAACATCCCACACAAACGAATGCTCCACATGCGGTTTCACATGCCACCAACTCCACATTCACAGGCAACTTCAGCGCCACAGCCGTTTTCAGATAGCCCTCAATGCAAAGGCTCTAGACGCAAATATTGGTGTGAGAGCTAATTCAATCAAGGAAACACTGCATGTTGGTGAAGGGCATATTGAAGAAGGATCAGCCGAGTGGTTCTTGTGGGAGAACAACTCCATTTGGCTCACTAACTTCACACACCATCAGGCTTCCAAGCAGCTCTCAAGGAAACTCAGTTTTCACACTCTATGCTTAGTGCCCTTTGAGTGCATTATCTAGGAATGAACCTGGTAGAGCATCCCACACAAACGAATGCTCCACATGCGGGTTTCACATGCCACCAACTCCACATTGACAGGCAACTTCAGCGCCACAGCCGTTTTCAGATAGCCCTCAATGCAAAGGCTCTAGACGCAAATATTGGTGTGAGAGCTAATTCAATCAAGGAAACACTGCATGTTGGTGAAGGGCATATTGAAGAAGGATCAGCCGAGTGGTTCTTGTGGGAGAACAACTCCATTTGGCTCACTAACTTCACACACCATCAGGCTTCCAAGCAGCTCTCAAGGAAACTCAGTTTTCACACTCTATGCTTAGTGCCCTTTGAGTGCATTATCTAGGAATGAACCTGGTAGAGCATCCCACACAAACGAATGCTCCACATGCGGGTTTCACATGCCACCAACTCCACATTCACAGGCAACTTCAGCGCCACAGCCGTTTTCAGATAGCCCTCAATGCAAAGGCTCTAGACGCAAATATTGGTGTGAGAGCTAATTCAATCAAGGAAACACTGCATGTTGGTGAAGGGCATATTGAAGAAGGATCAGCCGAGTGGTTCTTGTGGGAGAACAACTCCATTTGGCTCACTAACTTCACACACCATCAGGCTTCCAAGCAGCTCTCAAGGAAACTCAGTTTTCACACTCTATGCTTAGTGCCCTTTGAGTGCCTAGGACTGAAATGAACCTGGTAGAGCATGCCACACAAACGAATGCTCCACATGCGGTTTTCACATGCCACCAACTCCACATTCACAGGCAACTTCAGCGCCACAGCCGTTTTCAGATAGCCCTCAATGCAAAGGCTCTAGACGCAAATATTGGTGTGTGAGAGCTAATTCAATCAAGGAAACACTGCATGTTGGTGAAGGGCATATTGAAGAAGGATCAGCCAAGTGTTCTTGTGGGAGAACAACTCCATTTGGCTCACTAACTTCACACACCATCAGGCTTCCAAGCAGCTCTCAAGGAAACTGAGTTTTCACACTCTATGCTTAGTGCCCTTTGAGTGCATTATCTAGGAATGAACCTGGTAGAACATCCCACACAAACGAATGCTCCACATGCGGGTTTCACATGCCACCAACTCCACATTGACAGGCAACTTCAGCGCCACAGCCGTTTTCAGATAGCCCTCAATGCAAAGGCTCTAGACGCAAATATTGGTGTGAGAGCTAATTCAATCAAGGAAACACTGCATGTTGGTGAAGGGCATATTGAAGAAGGATCAGCCGAGTGGTTCTTGTGGAGAACAACTCCATTTGGCTCACTAACTTCACACACCATCAGGCTTCCAAGCAGCTCTCAAGGAAACTCAGTTTTCACACTCTATGCTTAGTGCCCTTTGAGTGCATTATCTAGGAATGAACCTGGTAGAACATCCCACACAAACGAATGCTCCACATGCGGGTTTCACATGCCACCAACTCCACATTCACAGGCAACTTCAGCGCCACAGCTGTTTTCAGATAGCCCTCAATGCAAAGGCTCTAGACGCAAATATTGGTGTGAGAGCTAATTCAATCAAGGAAACACTGCATGTTGGTGAAGGGCATATTGAAGAAGGATCAGCCGGTAGTTCTTGTGGGAGAACATCTCCATTTGGCTCACTAACTTCACACACCATCAGGCTTCCAAGCAGCTCTCAAGGAAACTCAGTTTTAACACTCTATGCTTAGTGCCCTTTGAGTGCATTATCTAGGAATGAACCTGCTAGAGCATGCCACACAAACGAATGCTCCACATGCGGGTTTCACATGCCACCAACTCCACATTCACAGGCAACTTCAGCGCCACAGCCATTTACAGATAGCCCTCAATGCAAAGGCTCTAGACGCAAATATTGGTGTGAGAGCTAATTCAATCAAGGAAACACTGCATGTTGGTGAAGGGCATATTGAAGAAGGATCAGCCGAGTGGTTCTTGTGGGAGAACAACTCCATTTGGCTCACTAACTTCACACACCATCAGGCTTCCAAGCAGCTCTCAAGGAAACTCAGTTTTCACACTCTATGCTTAGTGCCCTTTGAGTGCATTATCTCGAATGAACCTGCTAGAACATCCCACACAAACGAATGCTCCACATGCGGTTTTCACATGCCAGCAACTCCACATTCACAGGCAACTTCAGCGCCACAGCCGTTTTCAGATAGCCCTCAATGCAAAGGCTCTAGACGCAAATATTGGTGTGAGAGCTAATTCAATCAAGGAAACACTGCATGTTGGTGAAGGGCATATTGAAGAAGGATCAGCCGAGTGGTTCTTGTGGGAGAACAACTCCATTTGGCTCACTAACTTCACACACCATCAGGCTTCCAAGCAGCTCTCAAGGAAACTCAGTTTTCACACTCTATGCTTAGTGCCCTTTGAGTGCCTAGGACTGAAATGAACCTGGTAGAGCATGCCACACAAACGAATGCTCCACATGCGGTTTTCACATGCCACCAACTCCACATTCACAGGCAACTTCAGCGCCACAGCCGTTTTCAGATAGCCCTCAATGCAAAGGGTCTAGACGCAAATATTGGTGTGAGAGCTAATTCAATCAAGGAAACACTGCATGTTGGTGAAGGGCATATTGAAGAAGGATCAGCCGAGTGGTTCTTGTGGGAGAACAACTCCATTTGGCTCACTAACTTCACACACCATCAGGCTTCCAAGCAGCTCTCAAGGAAACTCAGTTTTCACACTCTATGCTTAGTGCCCTTTGAGTGCCTAGGACTGAAATGAACCTGGTAGAGCATGCCACACAAACGAATGCTCCACATGCGGTTTTCACATGCCACCAACTCCACATTCACAGGCAACTTCAGCGCCACAGCCGTTTTCAGATAGCCCTCAATGCAAAGGCTCTAGACGCAAATATTGGTGTGAGAGCTAATTCAATCAAGGAAACACTGCATGTTGGTGAAGGGCATATTGAAGAAGGATCAGCCGAGTGGTTCTTGTGGGAGAACAACTCCATTTGGCTCACTAACTTCACACACCATCAGGCTTCCAAGCAGCTCTCAAGGAAACTCAGTTTTCACACTCTATGCTCAGTGCCCTTTGAGTGCATTATCTAGGAATGAACCTGGTAGAACATGCCACACAAACGAATGCTCCACATGCGGGTTTCACATGCCACCAACTCCACATTCACAGGCAACTTCAGCGCCACAGCCGTTTTCAGATAGCCCTCAATGCAAAGGCTCTAGACGCAAATATTGGTGTGAGAGCTAATTCAATCAAGGAAACACTGCATGTTGGTGAAGGGCATATTGAAGAAGGATCAGGAGAGTGGTTCTTGTGGGAGAACAACTCCATTTGGCTCACTAACTTCACACACCATCAGGCTTCCAAGCAGCTCTCAAGGAAACTCAGTTTTCACACTCTATGCTTAGTGCCCTTTGAGTGCATTATCTAGGAATGAACCTGGTAGAGCATGCCACACAAACGAATGCTCCACATGCGGTTTTCACATGCCACCAACTCCACATTCACAGGCAACTTCAGCGCCACAGCCGTTTTCAGATACCCCTCAATGCAAAGGCTCCAGACTCAAATATTGGTGTGGGGGACAATTCAATCAAGGAAACACTGCATGTTGGTGAAGGGCATATTGAAGAAGGATCAGCCGAGTGGTTCTTGTGGGAGAACAACTCCATTTGGCTCACTAACTTCACACACCATCAGGCTTCCAAGCAGCTCTCAAGGAAACTCAGTTTTCACACTCTATGCTTAGTGCCCTTTGAGTGCATTATCTAGGAATGAACCTGGTAGAGCATCCCACACAAACGAATGCTCCACATGCGGGTTTCACATGCCACCAACTCCACATTCACAGGCAACTTCAGCGCCACAGCCGTTTTCAGATAGCCCTCAATGCAAAGGCTCCAGACTCAAATATTGGTGTGGGGGACAATTCAATCAAGGAAACACTGCATGTTGGTGAAGGGCATATTGAAGAAGGATCAGCCGAGTGGTTCTTGTGGGAGAACAACTCCCTTTGGCTCACTAACTTCACACACCATCAGGCTTCCAAGCAGCTCTCAAGGAAACTCAGTTTTCACACTCTATGCTTAGTGCCCTTTGAGTGCATTATCTCTGAATGAACCTGGTAGAACATCCCACACAAACGAATGCTTCACATGCGGGTTTCACATGCCACCAACTCCACATTCACAGGCAACTTCAACGCCACAGCCGTTTTCAGATAGCCCTCAATGCAAAGGCTCTAGACACAAATATTGGTGTGAGAGCTAATTCAATCAAGGAAACACTGCATGTTGGTGAAGGGCATATTGAAGAAGGATCAGCCGAGTGGTTCTTGTGGGAGAACAACTCCATTTGGCTCACTAACTTCACACACCATCAGGCTTCCAAGCAGCTCTCAAGGAAACTCAGTTTTCACACTCTATGCTTAGTGCCCTTTGAGTGCATTATCTAGGAATGAACCTGGTAGAGCATCCCACACAAACGAATGCTCCACATGCGGGTTTCACATGCCACCAACTCCACATTCACAGGCAACTTCAGCACCACAGCCGTTTTCAGATAGCCCTCAATGCAAAGGCTCCAGACTCAAACATTGGTGTGGGGGACAATTCAATCAAGGAAACACTGCATGTTGGTGAAGGGCATATTGAAGAAGGATCAGCCGAGTGGTTCTTGTGGGAGAACAACTCCATTTGGCTCACTAACTTCACACACCATCAGGCTTCCAAGCAGCTCTCAAGGAAACTCAGTTTTCACACTCTATGCTTAGTGCCCTTTGAGTGCATTATCTAGGAATGAACCTGGTAGAGCATCCCACACAAACGAATGCTCCACATGCGGGTTTCACATGCCACCAACTCCACATTCACAGGCAACTTCAGCGCCACAGCCGTTTTCAGATAGCCCTCAATGCAAAGGCTCCAGACTCAAATATTGGTGTGGGGGACAATTCAATCAAGGAAACACTGCATGTTGGTGAAGGGCCTATTGAAGAAGGATCAGCCGAGTGGTTCTTGTGGGAGAACAACTCCATTTGGCTCACTAACTTCACACACCATCAGGCTTCCAAGCAGCTCTCAAGGAAACTCAGTTTTCACACTCTATGCTTAGTGCCCTTTGAGTGCCTAGGTGACTGAAATGAACCTGGTAGAGCATGCCACACAAACGAATGCTCCACATGCGGGTTTCACATGCCACCAACTCCACATTCACAGGCAACTTCAGCGCCACAGCCGTTTTCAGATAGCCCTCAATGCAAAGGGTCTAGACGCAAATATTGGTGTGAGAGCTAATTCAATCAAGGAAACACTGCATGTTGGTGAAGGGCATATTGAAGAAGGATCAGCCGAGTGGTTCTTGTGGGAGAACAACTCCATTTGGCTCACTAACTTCACACACCATCAGGCTTCCAAGCAGCTCTCAAGGAAACTCAGTTTTCACACTCTATGCTTAGTGCCCTTTGAGTGCCTAGGACTGAAATGAACCTGGTAGAGCATGCCACACAAACGAATGCTCCACATGCGGTTTTCACATGCCACCAACTCCACATTCACAGCAACTTCAGCGCCACAGCCGTTTTCAGATAGCCCTCAATGCAAAGGCTCTAGACGCAAATATTGGTGTGAGAGCTAATTCAATCAAGGAAACACTGCATGTTGGTGAAGGGCATATTGAAGAAGGATCAGCCGAGTGTTCTTGTGGGAGAACAACTCCATTTGGCTCACTAACTTCACACACCATCAGGCTTCCAAGCAGCTCTCAAGGAAACTCAGTTTTCACACTCTATGCTTAGTGCCCTTTGAGTGCATTATCTAGGAATGAACCAGGTAGAACATGCCACACAAACGAATGCTCCACATGCGGGTTTCACATGCCACCAACTCCACATTCACAGGCAACTTCAGCGCCACAGCCGTTTTCAGATAGCCCTCAATGCAAAGGCTCTAGACGCAAATATTGGTGTGAGAGCTAATTCAATCAAGGAAACACTGCATGTTGGTGAAGGGCATATTGAAGAAGGATCAGGAGAGTGGTTCTTGTGGGAGAACAACTCCATTTGGCTCACTAACTTCACACACCATCAGGCTTCCAAGCAGCTCTCAAGGAAACTCAGTTTTCACACTCTATGCTTAGTGCCCTTTGAGTGCATTATCTAGGAATGAACCTGGTAGAGCATGCCACACAAACGAATGCTCCACATGCGGTTTTCACATGCCACCAACTCCACATTCACAGGCAACTTCAGCGCCACAGCCGTTTTCAGATAGCCCTCAATGCAAAGGCTCCAGACTCAAATATTGGTGTGGGGGACAATTCAATCAAGGAAACACTGCATGTTGGTGAAGGGCATATTGAAGAAGGATCAGCCGAGTGGTTCTTGTGGGAGAACAACTCCATTTGGCTCACTAACTTCACACACCATCAGGCTTCCAAGCAGCTCTCAAGGAAACTCAGTTTTCACACTCTATGCTTAGTGCCCTTTGAGTGCATTATCTAGGAATGAACCTGGTAGAGCATCCCACACAAACGAATGCTCCACATGCGGGTTTCACATGCCACCAACTCCACATTCACAGGCAACTTCAGCGCCACAGCCGTTTTCAGATAGCCCTCAATGCAAAGGCTCCAGACTCAAATATTGGTGTGGGGGACAATTCAATCAAGGAAACACTGCATGTTGGTGAAGGGCATATTGAAGAAGGATCAGCCGAGTGGTTCTTGTGGGAGAACAACTCCCTTTGGCTCACTAACTTCACACACCATCAGGCTTCCAAGCAGCTCTCAAGGAAACTCAGTTTTCACACTCTATGCTTAGTGCCCTTTGAGTGCATTATCTCTGAATGAACCTGGTAGAACATCCCACACAAACGAATGCTTCACATGCGGGTTTCACATGCCACCAACTCCACATTCACAGGCAACTTCAGCGCCACAGCCGTTTTCAGATAGCCCTCAATGCAAAGGCTCTAGACACAAATATTGGTGTGAGAGCTAATTCAATCAAGGAAACACTGCATGTTGGTGAAGGGCATATTGAAGAAGGATCAGCCGAGTGGTTCTTGTGGGAGAACAACTCCATTTGGCTCACTAACTTCACACACCATCAGGCTTCCAAGCAGCTCTCAAGGAAACTCAGTTTTCACACTCTAGGCTTAGTGCCCTTTGAGTGCATTATCTAGGAATGAACCTGGTAGAGCATCCCACACAAACGAATGCTGCACATGCGGGTTTCACATGCCACCAACTCCACATTCACAGGCAACTTCAGCACCACAGCCGTTTTCAGATAGCCCTCAATGCAAAGGCTCCAGACTCAAACATTGGTGTGGGGGACAATTCAATCAAGGAAACACTGCATGTTGGTGAAGGGCATATTGAAGAAGGATCAGCCGAGTGGTTCTTGTGGGAGAACAACTCCATTTGGCTCACTAACTTCACACACCATCAGGCTTCCAAGCAGCTCTCAAGGAAACTCAGTTTTCACACTCTATGCTTAGTGCCCTTTGAGTGCATTATCTAGGAATGAACCTGGTAGAGCATCCCACACAAACGAATGCTCCACATGCGGGTTTCACATGCCACCAACTCCACATTCACAGGCAACTTCAGCGCCACAGCCGTTTTCAGATAGCCCTCAATGCAAAGGCTCCAGACTCAAATATTGGTGTGGGGGACAATTCAATCAAGGAAACACTGCATGTTGGTGAAGGGCATATTGAAGAAGGATCAGCCGAGTGGTTCTTGTGGGAGAACAACTCCATTTGGCTCACTAACTTCACACACCATCAGGCTTCCAAGCAGCTCTCAAGGAAACTCAGTTTTAACACTCTATGCTTAGTGCCCTTTGAGTGCATTATCTAGGAATGAACCTGGTAGAACATCCCACACAAACGAATGCTCCACATGCCGGTTTCACATGCCACCAACTCCACATTCACAGGCAACTTCAGCGCCACAGCCGTTTTCAGATAGCCCTCAATGCAAAGGCTCTAGACGCAAATATTGGTGTGAGAGCTAATTCAATCAACGAAACACTGCATGTTGGTGAAGGGCATATTGAAGAAGGATCAGCCGAGTGGTTCTTGTGGGAGAACAACTCCATTTGGCTCACTAACTTCACACACCATCAGGCTTCCAAGCAGCTCTCAAGGAAACTCAGTTTTCACACTCTATGCTTAGTGCCCTTTGAGTGCATTATCTCGGAATGAACCTGGTAGAACATCCCACACAAACGAATGCTCCACATGCGGGTTTCACATGCCACCAACTCCACATTCACAGGCAACTTCAGCGCCACAGCCGTTTTCAGATAGCCCTCAATGCAAAGGCTCTAGACGCAAATATTGGTGTGAGAGCTAATTCAATCAAGGAAACACTGCATGTTGGTGAAGGGCATATTGAAGAAGGATCAGCCGAGTGGTTCTTGTGGGAGAACAACTCCATTTGGCTCACTAACTTCACACACCATCAGGCTTCCAAGCAGCTCTCAAGGAAACTCAGTTTTCACACTCTATGCTTAGTGCCCTTTGAGTGCATTATCTAGGAATGAACCTGGTAGAGCATCCCACACAAACGAATGCTCCACATGCGGGTTTCACATGCCACCAACTCCACATTCACAGGCAACTTCAGCGCCACAGCCGTTTTCAGATAGCCCTCAATGCAAAGGCTCCAGACTCAAATATTGGTGTGGGGGACAATTCAATCAAGGAAACACTGCATGTTGGTGAAGGGCATATTGAAGAAGGATCAGCCGAGTGGTTCTTGTGGGAGAACAACTCCATTTGGCTCACTAACTTCACACACCATCAGGCTTCCAAGCAGCTCTCAAGGAAACTCAGTTTTCACACTCTATGCTTAGTGCCCTTTGAGTGCATTATCTCGGAATGAACCTGGTAGAACATCCCACACAAACGAATGCACCACATGCGGGTTTCACATGCCACCAACTCCACATTCACAGGCAACTTCAGCGCCACAGCCGTTTTCAGATAGCCCTCAATGCAAAGGCTCTAGACGCAAATATTGGTGTGAGAGCTAATTCAATCAAGGAAACACTGCATGTTGGTGAAGGGCATATTGAAGAAGGATCAGCCGAGTGGTTCTTGTGGGAGAACAACTCCATTTGGCTCACTAACTTCACACACCATCAGGCTTCCAAGCAGCTCTCAAGGAAACTCAGTTTTCACACTCTATGCTTAGTGCCCTTTGAGTGCATTATCTAGGAATGAACCTGGTAGAGCATCCCACACAAACGAATGCTCCACATGCGGGTTTCACATGCCACCAACTCCACATTCACAGGCAACTTCAGCGCCACAGCCGTTTTCAGATAGCCCTCAATGCAAAGGCTCCAGACTCAAATATTGGTGTGGGGGACAATTCAATCAAGGAAACACTGCATGTTGGTGAAGGGCATATTGAAGAAGGATCAGCCGAGTGGTTCTTGTGGGAGAACAACTCCATTTGGCTCACTAACTTCACACACCATCAGGCTTCCAAGCAGCTCTCAAGGAAACTCAGTTTTCACACTCTATGCTTAGTGCCCTTTGAGTGCATTATCTAGGAATGAACCTGGTAGAGCATCCCACACAAACGAATGCTCCACATGCGGGTTTCACATGCCACCAACTCCACATTCACAGGCAACTTCAGCGCCACAGGTGTTTTCAGATAGCCCTCAATGCAAAGGCTCTAGACACAAATATTGGTGTGAGGGCTAATTCAATCAAGGAAACACTGCATGTTGGTGAAGGGCATATTGAAGAAGGATCAGCCGAGTGGTTCTTGTGGGAGAACAACTCCATTTGGCTCACTAACTTCACACACCATCAGGCTTCCCACCAGCTCTCAAGGAAACTCAGTTTTCACACTCTATGCTTAGTGCCCTTTGAGTGCATTATCTAGGAATGAACCTGGTAGAGTATCCCACACAAACGAATGCTCCACATGCGGGTTTCACATGCCACCAACTCCACATTCACAGGCAACTTCAGCGCCACAGCCGTTTTCAGATAGCCCTCAATGCAAAGGCTCCAGACTCAAATATTGGTGTGGGGGACAATTCAATCAAGGAAACACTGCATGTTGGTGAAGGGCATATTGAAGAAGGATCAGCCGAGTGGTTCTTGTGGGAGAACAACTCCATTTGGCTCACTAACTTCACACACCATCAGGCTTCCAAGCAGCTCTCAAGGAAACTCAGTTTTCACACTCTATGCTTAGTGCCCTTTGAGTGCATTATCTAGGAATGAACCTGGTAGAGCATCCCACACAAACGAATGCTCCACATGCGGGTTTCACATGCCACCAACTCCACATTCACAGGCAACTTCAGCGCCACAGCCGTTTTCAGATAGCCCTCAATGCAAAGGCTCTAGACGCAAATATTGGTGTGAGAGCTAATTCAATCAAGGAAACACTGCATGTTGCTGAAGGGCATATTGAAGAAGGATCAGCCGTGTGGTTCTTGTGGGAGAACAACTCCATTTGGCTCACTAACTTCACACACCATCAGGCTTCCAAGCAGCTCTCAAGGAAACTCAGTTTTCACACTCTATGCTTAGTGCCCTTTGAGTGCATTATCTAGGAATGAACCTGGTAGAACATCCCACACAAACGAATGCTCCACATGCGGGTTTCACATGCCACCAACTCCACATTCACAGGCAACTTCAGCGCCACAGCCATTTACAGATAGCCCTCAATGCAAAGGCTCTAGACGCAAATATTGGTGTGAGAGCTAATTCAATCAAGGAAACACTGCATGTTGGTGAAGGGCATATTGAAGAAGGATCAGCCGAGTGGTTCTTGTGGGAGAACAACTCCATTTGGCTCACTAACTTCACACACCATCAGGCTTCCAAGCAGCTCTCAAGGAAACTCAGTTTTCACACTCTATGCTTAGTGCCCTTTGAGTGCATTATCTAGGAATGAACCTGGTAGAACATCCCACACAAACGAATGCTCCACATGCGGGTTTCACATGCCACCAACTCCACATTCACAGGCAACTTCAGCGCCACAGCCGTTTTCAGATAGCCCTCAATGCAAAGGCTCCAGACTCAAATATTGGTGTGGGGGACAATTCAATCAAGGAAACACTGCATGTTGGTGTAGGGCATATTGAAGAAGGATCAGCCGAGTGGTTCTTGTGGGAGAACAACTCCATTTGGCTCACTAACTTCACACACCATCAGGCTTCCAAGCAGCTCTCAAGGAAACTCAGTTTTCACACTCTACGCTTAGTGCCCTTTGAGTGCATTATCTAGGAATGAACCTGGTAGAGCATCCCACACAAACGAATGCTCCACATGCGGGTTTCACATGCCACCAACTCCACATTCACAAGCAACTTCAGAGTCCCAGCCGTTTTCAGATAGCCCTCAATGCAAAGGCTCTAGACGTAAATATTGGTGTGAGAGCTAATTCAATCAAGGAAACACTGCATGTTGGTGAAGGGCATATTGAAGAAGGATCAGCCGAGTGGTTCTTGTGGGAGAACAACTCCATTTGGCTCACTAACTTCACACACCAGCAGGCTTCCAAGCAGTTCTCAAGGAAACTCAGTTTTCACACTCTATGCTTAGTGCCCTTTGAGTGCATTATCTAGGAATGAACCTGGTAGAGCATCCCACACAAACGAATGCTCCACATGCGGGTTTCACATGCCACCAACTCCACATTCACAGGCAACTTCAGCGCCACAGCCGTTTTCAGATAGCCCTCAATGCAAAGGCTCTAGATGCAAATATTGGTGTGAGAGCTAATTCAATCAAGGAAACACTGCATGTTGGTGAAGGGCATATTGAAGAAGGATCAGCCGAGTGGTTCTTGTGGGAGAACAACTCCATTTGGCTCACTAACTTCACACACCATCAGGCTTCCAAGCAGCTCTCAAGGAAACTCAGTTTTCACACTCTATGCTTAGTGCCCTTTGAGTGCATTATCTAGGAATGAACCTGGTAGAACATCCCACACAAACGAATGCTCCACATGCGGGTTTCACATGCCACCAACTCCACATTCACAGGCAACTTCAGCGCCACAGCCGTTTTCAGATAGCCCTCAATGCAAAGGCTCTAGACGCAGATATAGGTGTGGGGGACAATTCAATCAAGGAAACACTGCATGTTGGTGAAGGGCATATTGAAGAAGAATCAGCCGAGTGGTTCTTGTGGGAGAACAACTCCATTTGGCTCACTAACTTCACACACCATCAGGCTTCCAAGCAGCTCTCAAGGAAACTCAGTTTTCACACTCTATGCTTAGTGCCCTTTGAGTGCATTATCTAGGAATGAACCTGTTAGAGCATGCCACACAAACGAATGCTCCACATGCGGTTTTCACATGCCACCAACTCCACATTCACAGGCAACTTCAGCGCCCCAGCCGTTTTCAGATAGCACTCAATGCAAAGGCTCTAGACGCAAATATTGGTGTGAGAGCTAATTCAATCAAGGAAACACTGCATGTTGGTGAAGGGCATATTGAAGAAGGATCAGCCGAGTGGTTCTTGTGGGAGAACAACTCCATTTGGCTCACTAACTTCACACACCATCAGGCTTCCAAGCAGCTCTCAAGGAAACTCAGTTTTCACACTCTATGCTTAGTGCCCTTTGAGTGCATTATCTAGAAATGAACCTGGTAGAGCATCCCACACAAACGAATGCTCCACATGCGGGTTTCACATGCCACCAACTCCACATTCACAGGCAACTTCAGCGCCACAGCCGTTTTCAGATAGCCCTCAATGCAAAGGCTCCAGACTCAAATATTGGTGTGGGGGACAATTCAATCAAGGAAACACTGCATGTTGGTGAAGGGCATATTGAAGAAGGATCAGCCGAGTGGTTCTTCTGGGAGAACAACTCCATTTGGCTCACTAACTTCACACACCATCAGGCTTCCAAGCAGCTCTCAAGGAAACTCAGTTTTCACACTCTATGCTTAGTGCCCTTTGAGTGCATTATCTCGGAATGAACCTGGTAGAACATCCCACACAAACGAATGCTCCACATGCGGGTTTCACATGCCACCAACTCCACATTCACAGGCAACTTCAGCGCCACAGCCGTTTTCAGATAGCCCTCAATGCAAAGGCTCTAGACGCAAATATTGGTGTGAGAGCTAATTCAATCAACGAAACACTGCATGTTGGTGAAGGGCATATTGAAGAAGGATCAGCCGAGTGGTTCTTGTGGGAGAACAACTCCATTTGGCTCACTAACTTCACACACCATCAGGCTTCCAAGCAGCTCTCAAGGAAACTCAGTTTTCACACTCTATGCTTAGTGCCCTTTGAGTGCATTATCTAGGAATGAACCTGGTAGAGCATCCCACACAAACGAATGCTCCACATGCGGGTTTCACATGCCACCAACTCCACATTCACAGGCAACTTCAGCGCCTCAGGTGTTTTCAGATAGCCCTCAATGCAAAGGCTCTAGACACAAATATTGGTGTGAGGGCTAATTCAATCAAGGAAACACTGCATGTTGGTGAAGGGCATATTGAAGAAGGATCAGCCGAGTGGTTTTTGTGGGAGAACAACTCCATTTGGCTCACTAACTTCACACACCATCAGGCTTCCAACCAGCTCTCAAGGAAACTCAGTTTTCACACTCTATGCTTAGTGCCCTTTGAGTGCATTATCTAGGAATGAACCTGGTAGAGTATCCCACACAAACGAATGCTCCACATGCGGGTTTCACATGCCACCAACTCCACATTCACAGGCAACTTCAGCGCCACAGCCGTTTTCAGATAGCCCTCAATGCAAAGGCTCCAGACTCAAATATTGGTGTGGGGGACAATTCAATCAAGGAAACACTGCATGTTGGTGAAGGGCATATTGAAGAAGGATCAGCCGAGTGGTTCTTGTGGGAGAACAACTCCATTTGGCTCACTAACTTCACACACCATCAGGCTTCCAAGCAGCTCTCAAGGAAACTCAGTTTTCACACTCTATGCTTAGTGCCCTTTGAGTGCATTATCTATTAATGAACCTGGTAGAACATCCCACACAAACGAATGCTCCACATGCGGGTTTCACATGCCACCAACTCCACATTCACAGGCAACTTCAGCGCCACAGCCGTTTTCAGATAGCCCTCAATGCAAAGGCTCTAGACGCAAATATTGGTGTGAGAGCTAATTCAATCAAGGAAACACTGCATGTTGCTGAAGGGCATATTGAAGAAGGATCAGCCGTGTGGTTCTTGTGGGAGAACAACTCCATTTGGCTCACTAACTTCACACACCATCAGGCTTCCAAGCAGCTCTCAAGGAAACTCAGTTTTCACACTCTATGCTTAGTGCCCTTTGAGTGCATTATCTAGGAATGAACCTGGTAGAACATCCCACACAAACGAATGCTCCACATGCGGGTTTCACATGCCACCAACTCCACATTCACAGGCAACTTCAGCGCCACAGCCGTTTTCAGATAGCCCTCAATGCAAAGGCTCTAGACGCAAATATTGGTGTGAGAGCTAATTCAATCAAGGAAACACTGCATTGTGTTGAAGGGCATATTGAAGAAGGATCAGCCGAGTGGTTCTTGTGGGAGAACAACTCCATTTGGCTCACTAACTTCACACACCATCAGGCTTCCAAGCAGCTCTCAAGGAAACTCAGTTTTCACACTCTATGCTTAGTGCCCTTTGAGTGCATTATCTAGGAATGAACCTGGTAGAACATCCCACACAAACGAATGCTCCACATGCGGGTTTCACATGCCACCAACTCCACATTCACAGGCAACTTCAGCGCCACAGCCGTTTTCAGATAGCCCTCAATGCAAAGGCTCCAGACTCAAATATTGGTGTGGGGGACAATTCAATCAAGGAAACACTGCATGTTGGTGAAGGGCATATTGAAGAAGGATCAGCCGAGTGGTTCTTGTGGGAGAACAACTCCATTTGGCTCACTAACTTCACACACCATCAGGCTTCCAAGCAGCTCTCAAGGAAACTCAGTTTTCACACTCTATGCTTAGTGCCCTTTGAGTGCATTATCTAGGAATGAACCTGGTAGAGCATCCCACACAAACGAATGCTCCACATGCGGGTTTCACATGCCACCAACTCCACATTCACAGGCAACTTCAGCGCCACAGCCGTTTTCAGATAGCCCTCAATGCAAAGGCTCTAGACGCAAATATTGGTGTGAGAGCTAATTCAATCAAGGAAACACTGCATGTTGGTGAAGGGCATATTGAAGAAGGATCAGCCGTGTGGTTCTTGTGGGAGAACAACTCCATTTGGCTCACTAACTTCACACACCATCAGGCTTCCAAGCAGCTCTCAAGGAAACTCAGTTTTCACACTCTATGCTTAGTGCCCTTTGAGTGCATTATCTAGGAATGAACCTGGTAGAACATCCCACACAAACGAATGCTCCACATGCGGGTTTCACATGCCACCAACTCCACATTCACAGGCAACTTCAGCGCCACAGCCATTTACAGATAGCCCTCAATGCAAAGGCTCTAGACGCAAATATTGGTGTGAGAGCTAATTCAATCAAGGAAACACTGCATGTTGGTGAAGGGCATATTGAAGAAGGATCAGCCGAGTGGTTCTTGTGGGAGAACAACTCCATTTGGCTCACTAACTTCACACACCATCAGGCTTCCAAGCAGCTCTCAAGGAAACTCAGTTTTCACACTCTATGCTTAGTGCCCTTTGAGTGCATTATCTAGGAATGAACCTGGTAGAACATCCCACACAAACGAATGCTCCACATGCGGGTTTCACATGCCACCAACTCCACATTCACAGGCAACTTCAGCGCCACAGCCGTTTTCAGATAGCCCTCAATGCAAAGGCTCCAGACTCAAATATTGGTGTGGGGGACAATTCAATCAAGGAAACACTGCATGTTGGTGTAGGGCATATTGAAGAAGGATCAGCCGAGTGGTTCTTGTGGGAGAACAACTCCATTTGGCTCACTAACTTCACACACCATCAGGCTTCCAAGCAGCTCTCAAGGAAACTCAGTTTTCACACTCTACGCTTAGTGCCCTTTGAGTGCATTATCTAGGAATGAACCTGGTAGAGCATCCCACACAAACGAATGCTCCACATGCGGGTTTCACATGCCACCAACTCCACATTCACAAGCAACTTCAGAGCCCCAGCCGTTTTCAGATAGCCCTCAATGCAAAGGCTCTAGACGTAAATATTGGTGTGAGAGCTAATTCAATCAAGGAAACACTGCATGTTGGTGAAGGGCATATTGAAGAAGGATCAGCCGAGTGGTTCTTGTGGGAGAACAACTCCATTTGGCTCACTAACTTCACACACCAGCAGGCTTCCAAGCAGTTCTCAAGGAAACTCAGTTTTCACACTCTATGCTTAGTGCCCTTTGAGTGCATTATCTAGGAATGAACCTGGTAGAGCATCCACACAAACGAATGCTCCACATGCGGGTTTCACATGCCACCAACTCCACATTCACAGGCAACTTCAGCGCCACAGCCGTTTTCAGATAGCCCTCAATGCAAAGGCTCTAGATGCAAATATTGGTGTGAGAGCTAATTCAATCAAGGAAACACTGCATGTTGGTGAAGGGCATATTGAAGAAGGATCAGCCGAGTGGTTCTTGTGGGAGAACAACTCCATTTGGCTCACTAACTTCACACACATCAGGCTTCCAAGCAGCTCTCAAGGAAACTCAGTTTTCACACTCTATGCTTAGTGCCCTTTGAGTGCATTATCTAGGAATGAAACCTGGTAGAACATCCACACAAACGAATGCTCCACATGCGGGTTTCACATGCCACCAACTCCACATTCACAGGCAACTTCAGCGCCACAGCCGTTTTCAGATAGCCCTCAATGCAAAGGCTCTAGACGCAGATATAGGTGTGGGGGACAATTCAATCAAGGAAACACTGCATGTTGGTGAAGGGCATATTGAAGAAGAATCAGCCGAGTGGTTCTTGTGGGAGAACAACTCCATTTGGCTCACTAACTTCACACACCATCAGGCTTCCAAGCAGCTCTCAAGGAAACTCAGTTTTCACACTCTATGCTTAGTGCCCTTTGAGTGCATTATCTAGGAATGAACCTGTTAGAGCATGCCACACAACGAATGCTCCACATGCGGTTTTCACATGCCACCAACTCCACATTCACAGGCAACTTCAGCGCCCCAGCCGTTTTCAGATAGCACTCAATGCAAAGGCTCTAGACGCAAATATTGGTGTGAGAGCTAATTCAATCAAGGAAACACTGCATGTTGGTGAAGGGCATATTGAAGAAGGATCAGCCGAGTGGTTCTTGTGGGAGAACAACTCCATTTGGCTCACTAACTTCACACACCATCAGGCTTCCAAGCAGCTCTCAAGGAAACTCAGTTTTCACACTCTATGCTTAGTGCCCTTTGAGTGCATTATCTAGAAATGAACCTGGTAGAGCATCCCACACAAACGAATGCTCCACATGCGGGTTTCACATGCCACCAACTCCACATTCACAGGCAACTTCAGCGCCACAGCCGTTTTCAGATAGCCCTCAATGCAAAGGCTCCAGACTCAAATATTGGTGTGGGGGACAATTCAATCAAGGAAACACTGCATGTTGGTGAAGGGCATATTGAAGAAGGATCAGCCGAGTGGTTCTTCTGGGAGAACAACTCCATTTGGCTCACTAACTTCACACACCATCAGGCTTCAAGCAGCTCTCAAGGAAACTCAGTTTTTCACACTCTATGCTTAGTGCCCTTTGAGTGCATTATCTCGGAATGAACTGGTAGAACATCCCACACAAACGAATGCTCCACATGCGGGTTTCACATGCCACCAACTCCACATTCACAGGCAACTTCAGACGCCACAGCCGTTTTCAGGATAGCCCTCAATGCAAAGGCTCTAGACGCAAATATTGGTGTGAGAGCTAATTCAATCAACGAAACACTGCATGTTGGTGAAGGGCATATTGAAGAAGGATCAGCGAGTGGTTCTTGTGGGAGAACAACTCCATTTGGCTCACTAACTTCACACACCATCAGGCTTCCAAGCAGCTCTCAAGGAAACTCAGTTTTCACCACTCTATGCTTAGTGCCCTTTGAGTGCATTATCTAGGAATGAACCTGGTAGAGCATCA
>NW_026697216.1:0-61853 GCF_030435755.1 Ochotona princeps | reverse complement strand
GGCCGCCCTAGTGTTTTGCACGATCCGTGGCAACACCCAGATACCTGAAGAGCGAAAAACTCACAGGTGCTCTGAGTATATTTTCTCCAGCGTTTTATCCCGGATGGCGATTCTGAAATAAGGATGCGTTATTGGATTCAGTTCAGTGAGGCATAGATCACCAAGTCAGTTGTTTTCACGCAGCATGTTCCTGTGTGATCAAAGGAATGAAAATCACCATCTCATGGGCGTTAGAGAGTACACTTCGGCGGCGAGGGGGTGTCAACTGTATGGTTTGCGTCGGTGCTCTGCCCGACTGCATGGTGGCGGTTATGAGTGGCAAGCGCAATGAGAATTAGGTGTTTCAGCCCAACTGTATGTTTGCGTCGGTGCTCTGCCCCGACTGCATGGTGGCGGTATGAGTGGCAAGCGCAATGAGAATTAGGTGTTTCAGCCGACGGGTTGAAGCATGGCGGGTGGACATCGCTATTACCAGGCGGCGTACGCGTGGTTGAATACGCGCGCAGGTGCTGTACTCTAAAACGTTAGACTCGGAGAGGGGCGCGCCCGGTACATTACTGCTGAGATGGCGATTTCGCTCTCATGAGGGGTTATATTGGAACGCTCCTGATTGATCTGGTACTATCACGGTTAACAAATGCACAGCCGACATCAGCAGCGTGCACCCTGTTGACAGCAAGTAACAGCGCGACTACGTCTGCAATGGTCTAACATAGTCAGCAGTGCTCGTGGACACGAAATCCTTCTGTTGATGGCGCAACCCCATTCACGGATGACCGCGAAATACAGAAGCGGCTGAAGAGTAGTGGTAGAGAGCTTGTGGATGACGATGATTGGGCATCAAGGTGCGTGCTTGAATTGATGCCCTCGATTGGTCTTGCGTAATGAGTGGGCCTCACGGGTGTGTAGACTAAAGACGAATGGAGTGCTCTCATCTGCACACAGAGCGTGAAAGACTCCAAGGAGAACTAGAGCTCTGTTTAGCTCCTGTAAATACGGAAAAGAACAAGTGGAGGGAGCGCTTTGCTTACGGCCCTCTAAGTATGAAACGAAGGGCACTGGAACATCTTATGCAGTGATGTGCCAGCAATCACACCCCTTTCCTAGTGGCAAACAGGCAGGGCGGTTCCTGCCTGAGTTGTCAATTGGACGTGAATCATATGTAGCACATGTTCGCTTTTCGAGAGGAGTGTCTGTATACAGTTCTGCGAGGCAGGTCTTGATACGCTAGAAGACGGAGGCTTATAGTGGAAGACAACGCATTTGTCTTCACTGACCATGCTGAGCGATGTTCAAAACTCACCGTATACTTGTACCTCTTGGTCTTATACTCAGGATCATCGTTGTCGTGAGAGATACGCTCGTACAGTCAGTTGCGGCCGCACACGACCTTGGTAAGTAACATGAGCACGGACACCCTCTGAAGCGCAGCTAATGAGAAGTAGGAAGGTATCGAGAATTCCGGGCCTGCCTGAGCCAGAGAGACGTGAACTAAATGATTTTCTGTCTGGTTTGCGCCGAGCAACATGGAGGGACGCCCAGGCTTTTGAGGGGGGAGGCACTGCGGACACTCCGATGCGGCGGATCAGTGCCGTCAGATTGTGGGGAGCTTCGAGTCAAGATCCTGGGTAACGCGTAGCAGTACATCCACATGAAGACTGAGTTGAAGAGTTTCACAGAGGCGAAGGCGACCGGAGCAATTCACTCGCGATCTATTTATTCCAGGTTGTGAGTACTGTCTAGTGCTGCTAATCATATGCCCACAGGGGCCTTTCGCGCATCACGGCGAGCGCAGACAGCAAATGCATGAACGGGGCAGTGGCTAGGGAGGCAATGAGTCTGTGATAGCTAATATGAACCACCGTTCGCTTGGTTGCCCCGTTGACACGACGGTTGCATTTCCACACAATCCTGCGAGACGCCGAAGTAGTCGTGCGGACCAGCCAATCGAAGCCCTGCATTCCCACGCACTCAGATATGTTTCTTTCGTGTACATAAGTATAAAATGCGTGTGGCGTGGATACGAGAGTCGCATCAGCTACGCACCATAGGCATCCGCCCGCAGATACGCCGTCGTTGTTTATGGGAGATTGCCACAGGCAGTGATTCACCAGGAAAACGTCGGACAGAGAGCATGGCGCACGTCAACGCTGGCTAAAATGATGGGCAGAAAGCGGACTACAACCAGCAAGACATTTAAGATTGTATCATACCTGGCGCGTGGAAAGCGAACGCTTCTCATTGCCGTTATGAAAAGCGTTTTAAATCATGTAGAGGGCTTGACTCTACATTATCAAGAGGCAATTCACACAATAGAGCTCCGGCGTCAGCAGTGTAGACCGCGTAGCGGCGTCAACGCTAAGGGCTGTCGTTCCCGCTCGTTCTTTGCTGCTGTCTGAGTGGGGAAATTCTGGGTAAATCACTGGCTTATCTCTCGGCATGCTGTTCACTGTTTTCTGGTACGGAGGTGGTGGAGCTTCAGTAGAGGGATTGGAACAAGCACAACCACGCACGTACATTCCCAAATCCTAGATATGCCTTCTAGTGCATACGGACACTGCACGAAGGGAATGTACGTCATCTACAGCCGCTACCCCTCTTCAGTTCGTGTTGCACAATCAGCATGATATGGTCGCAGGGGAATGGGGGGCCAGAGGGGTTTGCGTAATCAGTGGTGATGCCAAGATCCTTGGAGAACGGTCGCCGAGAGATGCTCATAGTGTGATTCTGCCTAGCGCGGTATCTCCAATGACGCTGCTGACCTGAAGATGCGTTATCGCCGCAGCAGCATGTGACGATAGAAAAGCAAGTCTGTTGAATCTGCGCAGCATATACGTGTCACACCAAATCAGTTGGGGATGACCATTCCAGGTACCTCAGACAGGACGTCACACTAACGTGACGTGTCCAGGTACATGGCCTAAGTCCGAATTGTGCCCTGCTGCAGGGTGGCGCTCTCCGGCAGAGGCAATGCGGATGAGGTGCTGCGCGAGACAACTTGAAGCATGGAGAGCGGAGACCGCAACTGCCAAATAGCGGATACATTGCTCAGAACTCTCGCAGACGCTACGGTACTGTTGTACAAGACACCGACGGCAGGGGTCGTAAGCGAATGGGTGAAATCTGGAGGGGAAGGGGCGGCAACTGCTTTCGGTGGTCTCGTGAACTTCGGAAGTCGGCCTTTGACTACAGTTCCTGCCGTCGTGTAGTGCTTCAATCATGACGTCGAAGAGGCGCCTCTGTCTGCGCAGGCATTTGCGGGCGTAGACGTTTTGGAAAGTGACACGAGCGTGACGCCCCGTTGAGCGCAGCTCAAGTAAAGTAGAAGCCTCCTGGGATTCTAGACTTGGCTGGACCACTAGACGTGGGAGAGATGAGGTTACTGCTAGCGCCTTGGCGAGGATGGCAAGCCGCCTGCGCTTCTAGAGGAGGACAATGGGGACATATCGATGCGGGTGAATTATTGCTGGTAGGATGTGGGGAGCTACGAGTTGTGTTCGTGGGAAAGATGCAACAGAGCAGCCGTGCTAGAACTGACTCTGAACAATCTCTTCCAGCACATGGCCCCCCGAGCTGCTCACGTAGAATCTAGTGGTCGTGGTACGTATGTACTCTCTAATTGCGATCATCAGAAGCGCAAAGTTTCCATCAGCGCATGACAATGAGCACAGCGAGCTGAGGCAAGTGCGAGCAAGCGAAACGGTCACGCAGGGAGTAAGCTGGTGATAATCTGAGCAGAGCAGTATTCGTCGAGCTGAGTCGCAAGCAAGATGGCAGCTTACGCAGACAATCCAACAAGACATCCGGACTACTGTTGTGGATGCGCCAACAAAAATAAAGCGCTTCAATGCGGACCAGGTAACGATGTGCTATACATATATATATGTAGAGGGAGAGAGAGAGTTCGAGTCTGAGCTTGAGTGGTAGAACTGCATTCAGTTATGAGTCAGTCGCTGCCGGCCGGCCGTACACCGGCATTGGTGCTGGAGTCCGTGACCGGGGGGGAACGACAGACACAAACAGAGGAGAAAGGACCTCGAGGGACGCGTACCTCGACGGCAGCTTGGAAGATCGGCGAGAAGTCACAGACGAGCAGTAGAGCCCTTACGCAAGCGAACGTCTCTCTTCGCCGTCACGTAATGTGAGGAGCTTGCTCTAGCGAGCTCGACTCCACATCGTTAAGACGTGGCTGGAACATAAAAACTTCCGTCTTAGCAGTGTAAGACCGCATAGTGGATGAAAAGACTACCGATGGCCTGCCTTCCAGCTTGCAATTCACTGTGTCAGGGGGAAGGAGTTTGGGGATAGGAGCGAGTCGTGCTCGTGACGATTGAGATGCTACCCTCACTTTGACAGGACGCTACTGCAGAAAATAACTACTGGTAGTGCTAGTCTTACCCCTTTGAAATCTATAAGACCTTAATACCCAGAAAGCAGAGTTATGACCTCGAAAGACAGCGCGACCACGTCTGTAATGGGCTACCGGAGCAGTGCATAGTATGAAGGTTCTCCTTAGGGTGGCGCATCCCCGAGCACGGACGACCGCACGATGGCGAAACAGGCGAGAGGCCGTCGTCGAGAATATGAAGGCGATGATTGCTAAACCTGCATGCGCGTGTCTAGTAAAGCGTGCGTAGGTACAGCGAGCATTGCAAGCCGGACGGGTGGTGCGTCGACCGGAGAGGAATGGAGTGCACCCTCTTGCCGACAGAGCGTGCAAGCCCACACCGGGTGCCAGTGCCTTGTTTACAGGGTTGCAAGAATGGACGCTGGGACGGCCGTATGCCGTATGGTCTGACAGCATTCACAATAACATTGAAAAAGCGAGAATACAAGAATAATCGTGCCCCAGTCGTCATTGTACCATATCGAGCAGGCGTACGGCCTTGAAGGGCGTGCCTGTCTGCACGATACCCCGGGCAGTATATGATAAGTGAGAAGACTGAAATCCATAACGGGGGCCGAGGCGTTTGCTTTCAGGGACCATGATGGGCGGATACGATATGTCGGTTCTCATTTACAGTCCGTAGCGTCGTCCTGGGGATTGTTCTTGACATCAAAAGAACTCCTGTGCCTGCACAGTCAGTTTGCGGGCGCAGACGCTATAGACGGTAACAATAACGCGACGCCTCGCCGAGCGCAGGTCATGTCGAAACAAAAAGCGCCCCGGGTTTTCAATCTTGTTCCCGATCGCCAGACGTCGGAAAGATCATGTTTCTTCTTCAAGCTCTAGAGAGGATGGCACGCCGTCTGCGATTTTGAAGAAAGGGAATGTGGACATACCGATGCAGGGGTTGAGTGCGGAAGGCGGTCTGAAGCTGCGAGTCTTGATCATGGGGAAGGCGCAGCAAAATCATCATAAGAGGGCTTGCTCTGATCCGTCTCGTCAAACTTATAGGCGCATGGTGCTATTCACCTCAGACTTACTCCTTCGAGCTTCTACATACTGTTCAGTTGCAGTCTTCATTCGCCCGCGGTTTCCACCTGTGCAGCACAATGAGGGCAGCGAGCAGAGGCATGAACGCACAACTGAAGCCGTTACGCCGTCAGTAGGCAGAACAGTTTTCGTCTGACTGATTTGCAGGTACGGTCGTAGCATACTTGGAAAACCGAGCAAGACACAGGAAATAGTGGTGCGGATGCACCCAGAAATATGAAGCCCCTATGACGCCGAGCATGTAGCAATGAGATATCTCCCTATATAAGGAGAGATAGAGAGGGAGAGAGAGAGAATGGGAATGTGAACGTGACTAGTGGAGACGGGTCAGCAATGAATCATTCGCCTCCGCCTGCCCCCACACCGTCGGTGCTGCTGGAGTACGGTAGCGGATACGACAGGGACACATGGACGAAAACGGGCTGACAGGCTGGTTTATGTAAACGCCAGCGTGGATGACGTGCGAGGAATGAAGGGCGAGCAGGACAGCATCAAGCAATCTACTCTTGTCGGCGGCTGCCGGCGAGTGCCTCTCCTCGCCGTCACGAATCGTGGTAGAGCTCGTCTAGTGGGCTCGGCTCCACATCATAAAGGGGGGAGCTGACACGTAACGAGACACTCCGAGAGCGACCACCAAGAGACGGTGTGATTACACTGCCCCTTGCAATCTATACCTCATGATGATGATCATTGGATGGTGTATTCCTGCCATCGGCAGTGAATATAAAACACGAGGTTAACCGATTTTGCGGACCATGGTGATGTTTGATCAGACGAACGGCAATCACCATCCCATGGACTTTAGAAAGTACCTCTGGTCGGAGAGATGCGAGAAGTGCACTCTTGGCGCTGGTGCTGTACTCCAATGCACGACGACGCTCGTGAAGGCAACGCGGGTAAAGCGCTTGGAAGCGACGAGCTAAAGCATTGTGGCCGAACACTGCAATGGCCACAGGGCAGTTGCGTTGCGGAACATTCTCCCAAAGGGGAGAATCCGATAGATTGGATTCGTTGAAGGCGAATCGTGCTCGTCACGATTGAGAGCAACCCTCACAATGACGGGAAGCTACCGCAGATGGTATCTCCTAGTAATGTTAACCTCACCGCCTCGTAATGTGTAAGACCGCATTGCCCAGAGAGCACAATTATGAGCGCGAAACACGGCAGGCCCGCGTCTGTAATAAGAAAACTGTATTTTCCGTAGTCCGAAGCGTCTCTTCAGGTAACGCATTCCCACAAACGACGACCGCGCGATACCGGAGAGGTGAGAAACAGTCTCCAAGAAATTTCGAGGCGATGATTACGGAAATATGAATGCGTGTCTTTTGTGATGCCTTGGTAGGTACTTCGCACATGGCAAGCCTCACGGGTGCCGCGTCGATCGGAGAGAACGGAGCGCACTCTGTTGCTGACAGAGCCTGCAAGCAAGCACATGATGCCAGTGCCTTGTTTACACGCCTGCACAAAAGAACATCGGGACGGCCGTGTGCAATGGTCTAACAGCATTCACACCTGTATCGAGGTGGAGGAAAAGCAAAAATGCTCGTGCCTCAGTCCTCATTTAGGACTGCATCCCATCAAACAAGCGTACAGTCTAAAGGAGAGTGCCTGTTCAAACGTTAGCGCGGGCAGGGTATGATAATTGAGAAGACTGAAATCCATGACGGAAGCCGAGGTCTTTGCTTTTGGTGACCATGATGGGTGGTTCCGACATCGTGGCTCTCAATTACAGTCCGTGCCGTCGTACTGGGTTTCATCCTTGACATCAAAGAACTCCTGTGCCTGCACAGTCAGATGCGGGGCGTAGACGACATAGGCAGTAGTTATAGCGCGAAGCCCTGCCGAAGGGAGGTCTTCTCAAAACGCGAAGCCCCTTGGGATTGTATTCATAGCCCCTACGTGACACGTTGCATAGAAGGCCAATTCTATATAAGCGTTGGAGAAGAGGGCATTGCGTCTGCGGTTCGAACCGAGGCACTGCGGATACAGCGATAGACCATATGAGTACTGGTAGGCCGTCGGGACTTGGGGCTCGTGATGGTGAGAAAGGCGCAGGAGATCATTTAAGCAAGAGCTGACGTTGAACAATCTCATCGAGCTCGGAGATTTAGGTAGCTATTCAAGTAAGACATGCTCACTGCCATATGTACGCTTTTTCACGTGAGCATTGCTCACTGCAGTATGTATGTACTGTTTAGTCGCAGCCATCAGATGCGCAAAGATTTCCATCAGTGCATCACAATGAGCACACATAGCAGAAAAAAGAGGGAATAAATGAAACTGATATCCAGCCAGTAAGCGTGTAATAAGCTGTGCAGCAGAACATTCCTCTGACTGGCTGGCAGCTACGGTGGCTGCCCACAGGGATTGGCTAGCAAAGCACTGGTGTTGATGAGATAACGAAAATGAAGCCCAAAATGCGGAACAGCAGAGATGGCTTATATATACAGATGTAGAGAGAAGAAACAGTGTGTCAGCGTGACTAGTCGAGGTGCATCAGACACAAATCAGTCGTCTCCGCCTGCCCGTACACTGGCGTGGGTGCTGGAATCTGCCAGCGAAACTGACAGACATAGACAGAGAAAAACGGACTTGAGGGTGACGCACGTCAACGGAGGCGCGG
This sequence comes from Ochotona princeps, assembly GCF_030435755.1. NCBI lineage: Eukaryota > Metazoa > Chordata > Mammalia > Lagomorpha > Ochotonidae > Ochotona > Ochotona princeps. The sequence continues at coordinate 53,793 of NW_026697216.1, read as the reverse complement.
GAGGTGGGCGACGAGCTAGAAGCGGCGACTATAGCTTTCAGGAGTGTACCCCGGGCGACAGTTGCAAGCGAGCACCTCTGCTTGCCCTTGCAAATTGTAGCAGAGGTGCTGTTGGCGGCGTGGCTCTACTTTGTAAAGAGGAAGCCGATTTCTAGTAGCTCGCGTCTACCCGTTTAGACTACTCAGCGGCTGCGAAAAAAACAAAGGCTTGGGCGTCGACAGGCTGTTCGCTTTTGGTGGGGGAGTCCTTGGAAGACGAGGGTATGCCCTACCAGATTGCTCTTCATGGGTGTCCGGTTGGGAGTTCTTTGGAACATCATTAGCGGTACCGTAGCAATGACAACCACGCACTCATAAGCTCAGGTCGTATAGATCCCTTCTAGTACGTATTGAGACTGCAAGGATGGCATGTGCGTCATCTGCAGCCGCGAACTGTACGCGTTGAGTGCTGTACAATCAGCAGGATTTACTCGCAGGGGAATAAGGCGGCAGAACGGTGTGCGCAGCGAACGGGAAGACTGAGATACTCGAAGAGCGACCACCCAGAGAGGTTCTGACTTACACCCTCCTTAGCGCTGTGTCCCGAATGACGATCTCGATTGGAGGATACATCACTCGATTGGCAGTAATGGCTCAAAACTTTGTCAGCTGATTCCGCGCGGCGTGTTCATGTTTGACTCGACAAAATTGGTGTCACTATTCCAAGAAGCTGGCACAGGATTTTCTGACCCGCCAACGTACGAGTTGCAGGGCTGGCGTTGGTGTTGTGCCTTATTGAACAGTGGCGCTTTCGGGCAAAGGCCATGCGGGTTAGGTGCTTCTCGAGACGGATTGAAGCATGGCGGGTGACGGCAAGTGCCAGCTGGCGGATGCGCTGCGAAACCTCGGCTCAGACGGTGCAATTCAATCGTCCTTGAATCAGTGAAGACTAGCCGTGTCGTCACTAATGACCTGCGAATGTCGCTCTTGTTGCAAGTAAGTGCAAGGTGTTTGTCGTCAACTTAGTCCTATCACTGCCTATAATGCACCACCAACATACGTGGTGAGCACACTGGTGACCAAAATTGACATGACGTCCACGTTTGCAATGCGTTCGCTGTACTGTCCGTAGGCAGAAACTTCTCACCGTGGCGGTGCATCTCACCCAGGGACGACCGCGAGAATCCGGAAGCGCTGAGAGGCAGTCTTCAGCAATATGAAGGGACGATGGTGAAGGAAATGGGAATGATTGTTTCAGTAGTGGTCTATTTAGCAGTGCAAACAGGGTGAGCCACACGGGTGGGATGATCCGAGACGAATGGAGTGGCACTCTGGTGCTGACAAATTGTGCAGGCCCACACATCGTGCCAGGGCGTCGTTTACAGGCTGGCAGAAGAAGACATCGGGACGGCCGTATGCGATGATGCGAAAGCGTTCACATCTTTTTCGTAGTGTTAAACGAGCAGGGACGCTCCTGCCTCGGTCCTTTTTTTCACGTTCATCATATCGAACAAAGTACGAGCTTGAGTGGAGTGTGTGTGTACACGACACGCGATCATGATTTGATAAGAGGGGCGAGTGAAATTCACAACGGAAGACGAGGCATTTACTTTCAGTGAGCACGGTTAGACGAGTACGATATCTCGGCCGTCAATTAGAGCTCACGTATTGGGGTCCGTCCTAGACGTCAAAGACACGCCTGTGCCTGCGCTGTCAGTTGAGGGCGCAGATGATATAAACAGTTGCAATCGCGCGACCTGCCGAGCGCAGGTCATGTCGACACAACAAACGCACCAGGCTATCACACTTGTCCCAGCTATGAGATGCTAGTTAGATGGGTGTTTATTCCCTAACTTTGAAGAGGATGGCACGCCGCCTGCGCTTGAAAAAGGACAATGCGGACACATTGATGCAGCGGATGAGTGCGGGTTGATCGTTGGGATTCCAAGTCATGATCATGGCAACCGCCCAGCAGAACACCCAGTAAAAGCCGACCCTAAACAGTCTCTTGAAACCATATGAGCAGGGAGATCTTCACGTGAGATTTGCTCATTGCAGTACGTACGTGCTGCAGTCAACGTACGCCCATGGTTTCCATCAGTGCACCTCAATGAGCACAGAGAGCAGAGACAACAAGCGACAAATGAAGCTGATATCAGCGAGTGAATGTGTGATAAGCTGTGCAAAAGACTATTCCTCTGGATGGCTTGCCGTTTAAATGGTTGTCTACACGGACTAGCTAGGGATGGATGAGCCAACAGAAAGGAAGACTCTCAAAGTGGAACAAGCAGGGATGTGTTATACATAAATACATATATATATATATATATATATATATATATAGAGAGAGAGAGAGAGAGAGAGAGAAAGAAAGAAAGAGAGAGAGCGAGCGAGACAGAGAGGCAGAGAGAGAGCACGTGTGTGAAAGTGACTACTAGAGATGCATCAGTCATGAATCATGCGCTTTGTCCTGCCCGCACATCAGCGGTAGTGCTGGAGTCTGTCGTGACTAGCAGAGATGCATCAATTACGAGTCATATGCTTCCACCTGCCCGTCATTGGTGTTAGTACTGAAGTCTGCTATCGAAAACGACAGGGACGGGCAGAGGAAAACAGACTGACACAGTGGCGTACGTCAACGGCAACCTGGGCTGTGGGCGAGGAGCTTTGGGCGGGCAGTACGGCTGGCGGTTGTAGGCGAATGCGTTTGTTCACCGTCTCGAAATGGGGCGAAGGTCTTATACTGGGCATGACCCTAATTTGCAAAGAGGAAGCTGATAAGTGAGAGCTCGCGCCCTAAGCGGTTTACACCACATAGCAGCGTCAAAGAGAAATGATGTGTATCGGCGTGCTCTTGACTCTTATGTAGTTGAGATAATGTTTGGAAAAGGACATTCTGCCTTTCACTATGCTCTCCATTGGGTCTGGCTTGAGAGGTGTTAAAACATTGTTAGGTGAGCCGCAGCAATGACGATCACGCAGCTACATGCCCCGAAAGCTGCTTGAATGTCATGTACGTCATCTACAGCCGCCGCCTCTATGTCGTTAGTGTTGCGGAATCAACATGATCCGACCTCAAGAGGATGAAGCATCAGACTGGTTTGCACAATCAGCGCCGTGACCGAGATACTAGGAGAGCGTTTACCTCATAAACGCTCTTAGTACAGGTTCCTCAACGCTGTACCCCGAGTAACCAATGCTGTTCGGGAGAATGTGTCACTTCCATCAGCACTTAGGGTAGCAAGAAAAATCAGTTGGTTCAGCGCCGGGTACTCAAGTGTAACTTAGCAAGCAGCCATCATCATTTCAGGGAGCTCAAAAAGGCATCCCTGGCCGGTAAGACCGGGGGGAGACTTATGACGTGCAGGGCTTGCGTTGGTGTTGTGCCCCTACTGCACAGTTGCCCTATCGGGCGAAAGCCTTGCGGATTAGGTGCCGCACGAGACGAGCTGAAGCACGGCGTGTGGCCACTGCAATCGCCAGGTGGCGGGATCGCTGCGAAACACTCATGCAGACGGAACGGTACAACACTTCTAATTCGGTGAGAAGCGAGCCTTGCACACCAGAATTGAAGAGCATTCCTCACTCCGTAGGCAGCTCCTGCAGATAACGCCTGCTATCTTTTATCTCATCGAAGCATAATACGCACGACCGTAAGAGCAAACACAGTGACGACCGCGCAACGCAGCGCGGCCACGTCTGCATTGATATAGCTGTACTGCCCGTAGTCGAAACTCTTCCTTGTGTTGACGCAACCCCACGCACGGACGACCCCGAGATGACGACAGCAGTGAGAGGCACTCGTCAAAAATATGAGGGGCGGACGATGACACAAATGTGAACGCTTCGTAGCAGTGTAGTAGTGTCTGAATTTGTAGTGCAAACACGGTGATCCTCACGGGGTGGGTCGACCGGAGACGAATGGAGTGCATCCTGTTGATGACACACCGTGCAGCCCAGCACGGGTTCCCAGTGCTCTGCATGCAGGCTTGCAGTCACGGACACCGGGACGGCCGTTCGCAACGACGTGACAGCAATCACACCTGTACCGTAGTGTAAACAAGCAGGGACACTCCTGCCTCAATCGTCATTGTCAAATGCACCGTAGTGGACAAGTGTACGAATTTCAGTGGAGTATGTGTGTACGCAGTACCGCGAGCAGGATATGAAAGGTGACATGAGGCATGTGCTTTCAGTGACCATGGTGGGCGACTATGACAGCTCAGGCTTCAATGAATGCTGGCCGATATACTGAATTTCATCCATGACGCCAGAATAGCGCCAGTTACTGCGCAGGCAACTCCTGGCGTACATGTTTCAGAAGGTGACAACAGCGCGACACTCTGCGGAGCGCACCTCGTGTGAGGATTGAAGCTTCCCTGCGGCCCCTTGACCTAATTGCTCCGCGACAAGTCGGATGGATGGCTTTTCACCTCGAGCCTCCAAGCGGATGTCACGCCGCCTGCGCGTTTGGAGGAGGGCAAGGAGGATACACCGATGCTGCGAATGAGCGCCGGTAGGTTGTGGGGAGTTCCGAGTCGTGATCATGGGAACGGCGAGGCAGGCTCTTCAGGGGGAACCTGACTCTGTCCAGTCTCAGCAAATCCGTAGGCACAGGGGCTCCTCACGTGAGATTCGGTCACTGGAGTACGTGTGTGCTGTTAAATCGCGGTCACCATACGCCCAACCTCTCCTGCAGTGCACCACAATGAGTACAGAGAGCAGAGACAAGAAGGAACAAATGAGACTGATACGCAGCCAGTAAGCGTGGAATAATTTGTGCAGAATACTACTCCACTGGCTGAGATGCTGGAACAGTGGTTGCCTAAACGGACTCACTAGAGATATATTGGTGTGGAAGAACCAACAAAAGTGAAGACCCTCAATGTGGAGCAAGTATTGATGTGCTATATATACATATATAGAGAGAGCGTGTGTGTGGGCCGTGACTAGTAGAGATGCATCAATTATGAACCATTCACCTCGCCTACCCGTACACCGGCGGTGTTACTGGCGTTTGTCACCGGAAACGACAGAGATAGGCAGCGGAAAAGGATTGACAGGGTGGCGGACGGCAAGGGCAGCTTGGATGATACACGCACAGCGAGCGATGGAATGACAGCACACTTTCAAAAGTGTATCCCGGCTGGCGGTCCGCAAGCGAATACCGCTGCTCACCATCATGAAATGTGGCAGAGGTCCTCTTGTGAGCGTGACCGTACTCTGCAAAGAGAAAGCTGATAAATGAGAGCCCGCGGCTTAGCACTATAGACTGTGTAGTAGTGTTACGGAGAAATGATGCATTGCTCTCCGGCAGGCTCTTCACTATTGCCTAGTGGGGAATTTTGAGAATAACGGTGACGTGCTGTCCATTATTGGTGCCTGGGTTGGGGGGTGCCGGAACGTAGTAAGAGGAGCCGTAGCAATGACAATCACGCAGTCACATGTCTCGGAGATTGCATGAATGCTATGTCCGTCATCCACAGCCGCTGTCCCCTACGCCGTATGTGTTGCAGCATCAGCACCGTCCGATCGCAGGGGAACAAAGCACCCGATTCATTTGCACACTCCGCAGCTAGACCTAGATATTCGGGGAAGGCGACCACTCAGAGAGGCTCGAGGCATACGCTCCATAGTGGTGTACACCGGGTGACAATGCTGACAGGATGATGCGCAATATCCAGCACCAAAAATAATTCAAATGCAAGTCGAGGGATTCCGCGCAGGGTGCTCCTAATTGATCAAACGAAGAGATATCACCATTCCGAGGGGCTCAAACAGAATTTCTGACCGGCAAGACGTATGAGGTGCAGGACATGTGTTGGTGCTGTGCCCTACTACACCGTGGCGCTATGGGGCAAAGATAATGCGGATTAGTATTGCACGAGATGAGCTGAAGCATGGCGGGTGGAAAGCGCAGCTGGCAGGTGGCGAATGATTGTGAAACGCTCGTGCAGAGAGTGAGGTTCAACGCTTCTGATTCGGTTTGGAGCGAACCCTGGACGCCACGACAACAATGCATCCCTCACTTCCGTTGAGAGTTGATGCAAATAGTGCTTGTTAGCTTAATCGCGTCCCTGCATTACAGGCGCGATCCTTATACCCCTTAAAAACAGTGGTAGCCCCGAAAGAAACACAGCGCACCCCCCTTAGAAGCAGTGGTGGCCGCGAAAAGGATACAGCGTGCCCACGTCTGCAGTGGGCTGACTGTACTGCCCGTTGTCAGACGCCTCTCCTTGTGATGGCGTATCCCCACGCAGGGACGACTGCGTGAGACCGGAAGCGCTGAGAGGAATTTGCGCCAAGAATAATAACGGGGGGACGATGACGGAATGTAAGTGCCATTTATCAGTAGTGTCTTATGTGACAGTGCAACTAGGGTCAATTTCAAGGGGAGTTCGACCGGAGACGCATGCAGTGCCCCGTAGTGCTGACAGATCGTGCAGGCCAGCACGTGGTGCCAATGCTGTGTTTACAGACTTGCAGAACACGACATCCAGCGGCCCCATGCGATGATGTGACAGCAGTCACACATCTATCGTAGTGGCATACAGGCAGGGACGTCCCTGCCTGAGTTGTCAACTACGACTGCATCATATCGAGCAAGCGTATAGTCTTGAGGGGAGTGCGTGTGTACAGAGTACCACGGACAGATTTCGATAGAAAAGTGAGAAGACTGACATCCATTATGGAAGCCGAGGCTTTTGCCTTCAGAAACCATGGTGGGCGATAACGACATCCCAAGCCATCAACTGCAGCTCCAGTAGTGGGGTTCATCCTTGACGCAATGATACGCCTGTGCATGCGCAGTCAATTGCCGACACAGACGATATAGAGAGTTACAACAGCGCGACGGCCAGCAGACAGCAGGTCTTGCCAAAACTACATGCGTACCGGGCTTTCGCACCTGTCGCGATTCGGAGATGATGAATAGGGGTTTTCTCGCCTAGCATTATTGGAGAGCATGGCACGTCCCCTGCGCTTTTGAAGGAAAACAACGCCGAGAACCCGGTGCAGCGGATGATTGCCAGCTGTGGGGAGTTGCGGGTCGTGATCGTGGAAACCACGCACAAGAACACTCAGGGAAAGGCTGACGCTGAGGAGTCTCATCAAACCCATAGGCGCAGGAAGCTCTTCACGTGGAATTCGCTCATTGCACTCCTTATGCACTGTTCAGCCGCTGTCAGCATACGCCCACCGGTTCCGTCAGTGCACCACCTGTGTGGCACAGACACAAGAAGCAACAACTGTTATGATATGCAACCAGTGAGCGAGAGATTACTCCTGGACAATATTATTCCTCTGGTTGATATGGTGGCACTACACAGACCGGCTAGCGAGACGCTGGTGTGGATGAGCCACCAAAAATGAAGCCCCTAAATGCGGAATAAATAATCATGTGCTGAATATATTCATATAAAGAGAGAGCGTGTGTGTGGCGTGACTGGGTAGAGATGCATCAACTAGAAATCATTCGCCTCTGTCTACCCGTACTCCGGCGTTTGTACTAGGGTCTGCCACCGGGAACGACAAAAATACAGATAGAAACGGATTCACAGGGTAGCGTGGGCCAATGGCAGCTTGAATGATGCACGCGCAGCGACGAACGGGCAGCATACCTCTGAGTCCAGAGCCCGGCTGACTGCTGCATGCGAACACCCCTGTTTGTCGTCACGAAATGCGGCAGGGGTCCTCTTGTGGGCGTGGCACTAGTTTGCAAAGATGAAGCTGATGAATGAGAGCCCGCGTCTTAGCACTGTAGACCGCATAGCAGCGTCAGAGAAAATTGACGCCTTGCCATCCGGCATTCTCTCCACTTTTGCCTCCGCGGGGAAATCTTGGGATTAAAGGTGGCGTGCCCTCCGTTACTGTTTCCTGGGGTGGGTGGCGCTGGAATGCCATTAGTGGAACCGTTACAATGACAATGCCGCCAGTACATATTTGGAGATTGTGTGGAAGCCATGTAAGTAGTCTACAGTTGCTGCCCCTTCAATTCTAATGTGGCAGAGTCAGCATAACTCGATCGCGGCGGAATAAACCACCCGATTGGTTTGCACGGTCACCGCCAACACCGACATAGTCGGAGAGCGACCACTCAGAGGTGCTCTGAATATAAGCTTCTCAGCGCTGTATGTCGATGCTTATACAATGATGTGTCACGACCACCAGCACTGAATGTAGCAAGCCAATTCAGCTGATTCTGCCCCGCGCTCTCATGTGTCACAGTGCGAATCTACATCCCTATTCCAAGGAGCTCAGAGAGAATTTCTGACCGGCGAGACGTATGAGGTGCAGGACATGTGTTGGTGTTGTGCCCTACTGCACGATGGGGCCCTCGGGCAAAAGCAATGCGGATTAGGTGCGGGACGAGACGAGCTGAAGCACGGCGTGTGGCCACTGCAATCGCCAGGTGGCGGGATCGCTGCGAAACACTCATGCAGACGAAACGGTACAACACTTCTAATTCGGTGAGAAGCGAGCCTTGCACACCACAATCGAAGAGCAACCCTCACTCCCGTAGGCAGCTCCCGCAGATAACGCCTGCTATCTTTTGTCTCATTGCAGCCTTATACGCACGATCGTAATCCCGCTCAGAGCAAACACAGTGACGACCGCGCAACGCAGCGCGGCCACGTCTGCAGTGGCATAGCTGTACTGCCCGTAGTCAGAAACTTTTCCTTGTGGTGACGCAGCACCACGCATGGACGACCCCGAGATAACGGAAGCAGTGATAAGCACTCGTCAAAAATTTGAGGGGCGGACGATGACGCAAATATGAACGCTTCGTAGCAGTGTAGTAGTGTCTGAATTTGTAGTGCAAACACGGTGATCCTCACGGGTGGGTCGACCGGAGACGAATGGAGTGCATCCTGTTGATGACACACCGTGCAGCCCAGCACGGGTTCCCAGTGCTCTGCATGCAGGCTTGCAGTCACGGACACTGGGACGGCCGTTCGCAACGACATGACAGCAATCACACCTGTACCATAGTGGCAAACAAGCAGGGACACTCCTGCCTCAATCGTCATTGTCAAATGCACCGTAGTGGACAAGTGTACGAATTTCAGTGGAGTATGTGTGTACACAGTACCGCGAGCAGGATATGAAAGGTGACATGAGGCATGTGCTTTCAGTGACCATGCTGGAAGACTACGACAGCTCAGGCTTCAATGAATGCTCGGCCGATATACTGAATTTCATCCATGACGCCAGAATAGCGCCAGTTACTGCGCAGGCAACTCCTGGCGTACATGTTTCAGAAGGTGACAACAGCGCGACACTCTGCGGAGCGCACCTCGTGTGAGGATTGAAGCTTCCCTGCGGCCCTTGACCTAATTGCTCCGCGACAAGTCGGATAGATGATCTTTTCACCTTGACCCTCCAAGCGGATGTCAGGCCGCCTGCGCGTTTGAAGGAGGGCAATGCGGACACACCGATGCTGCGAATGAGCGCCGGTAGGTTGTGGGGAGTTCCGAGTCGTGATCATGGGAACGGCGCGGCAGGCTCTTCAGGGGGAACCGGACTCTGTCCAGTCTCAGCCAATCCGTAGGCACAGGGGCTCCTCACGTAAGATTCGGTCACAGGAGTACGTGTGTGCTGTTAAATCGCGGTCACCATACGTCCAACCTTTCCCGCAGTGCACCACAATGAGTACAGAGAGCAGAGACAAGAAGGAACAAATGAGACTGATACGCAGCCAGTAAGCGTGGAATAATTTGTCCAGAATACTACTCCACTGGCTGAGATGCTGGAACAGTGGTTGCCTAAACGGACTCACTAGAGATATATTGGTGTGGAAGAACCAACAAAAGTGAAGACCGTCAATGTGGAGCAAGTATTGATGTGCTATATATACATATATAGAGAGAGCGTGTGTGTGGGCGTGACTAGTAGAGATGCATCAATTATGAACCATTCACCTCGCCTACCCGTACACCGGCGGTGTTACTGTCGTTTGTCACCGGAAACGACAGAAATAGACAACGGAAAACGGATTGACAGGGTGGCGGACGGCAAGGGCAGTGTGGACGATACACGCACAGCGAGCGATGGAATGATAGCACACCTTTCAAAAGTGTATCCCGGCTGGCGATCGCAAGCGAGTACTGCTGCTCACCATCATGAAATGTGGCAGAGGTCCTCTTGTGAGCGTGACCGTACTCTGCAAAGAGAAAGCTGATAAATGAGAGCCCGCGGCTTAGCACTATAGACTGTGTAGTAGTGTTACGGAGAAATGATGCATTGCTCTCCGGCATGCTCTTCACTATTGCCTAGTGGGGAATTTTGAGAATAACGGTGACGTGCTGTCCATTATTGGTGCCTGGGTTGGGGGGTGCCGGAACGTAGTAAGAGGAGCCGTAGCAATGACAATCACGCAGTCACATGTCTCGGAGATTGCATGAATGCTATGTCCGTCATCCACAGCCGCTGTCCCTACGCCGTATGTGTTGCAGCATCAGCACCGTCCGATCGCAGGGGAACAAAGCACCCGATTCATTTGCACACTCCGCAACTAGTCCTAGATAGTCGGGGAAGGCGACCACTCAGAGAGGCTCGAGGCATACGCTCCATAGCGGTGTACACCGGATGACAATGCTGATAAGATGATGCGCAATATCCAGCACCAAAAATAATTCAAATGCAAGTCGAGGGATTCCGCGCAGGGTGCTCCTAATTGATCAAACGAATGGATATCACCATTCCGAGGGGCTCAAACAGAATTTCTGACCGGCAAGACGTATGAGGTGCAGGACATGTGTTGGTGCTGTGCCCTACTACACCGTGGCGCTATGGGGCAAAGGTAATGCGGATTAGGTGTTGCACGAGATGAGCTGAAGCATGGGGGGTGGAAAGCGCAGTTGGCAGGTGGCGAATGATTGTGAAACGCTCGTGCAGAGAGTGAGGTTCAACGCTTCTGATTCGGTTAGGAGCGAACCCTGAAACGCCACGACAACAATGCATCCCTCACTCCGTTGAGAGTTGATGCAAATAGTGCTTGTTAGGTTAGTCGCATCCCTGCATAACACGCGCGATCCTTATACCCCTTAAAAACAGTGGTAGCCCCGAAAGAAACACAGCGCACCCCCCTTAGAAGCAGTGGTGGCCGCGAAAAGGATACAGCGTGCCCACGTCTGCAGTGGGCTGACTGTACTGCCCGTTGTCAGACGCCTCTCCTTGTGATGGCGTATCCCCACGCAGGGACGACTGCGTGAGACCGGAAGCGCTGAGAGGAATTTGCGCCAAGAATAATAACGGGGGACGATGACGGGAATGTAAGTGCCATTTATCAGTAGTGTCTTATGTGACAGTACAACTAGGGTCAATTTCAAGGTGGTTCGAACGGAGACGCACGCAGTGCACTCTGGTGCTGACAAATCGTGCAGGCCAGCACGTGGTGCCAATGCTGTGTTTACAGACTTGCAGAACAAGACATCCAGCCGGCCCCATGCGTTGATGTGATAGCAGTCACACATCTATCGTAGTGGCATACAGGCAGGGACGTCCCTGCCTGAGTCGTCAACTACGACTGCATCATATCGAGCAAGCGTATAGTCTTGAGGGGAGTGCGTGTGTACAGAGTACCACGGGCAGATTTCGATAGAAAAGTGAGAAGAATGACGTCCATTATGGAAGCCGAGGCTTTTGCCTTCAGAAACCATGGTGGGCGATAACGACTTCCCAGCCATCAACTGCAGCTCCAGTAGTGGGGTTCATCCTTGACGCCAATGATACGCCTGTGCATGTGCAGTCAATTGCCGACACAGACGATACAGACAGTTACAACAGCGCGACGGCCAGCCGACCGCAGGTCTTGCCAAAACTACATGCGTACCGGGCTTTCGCACCTGTCGCGATTCGGAGATGATGAGTAGAGGTTTTTTTCGCCTAGCAGTACTGGAGAGCATGGCACGTCCCCTGCGCTTTTGAAGGAAAACAATGCCGAGAAACCGGTGCAGCGGATGATTGCCAGTTGTGGGGAGTTGCGGGTCGTGGTCGTGGAAATCACGCAGCAGAACATTCAGGGAAAGACTGATGCTGGAGAGTCTCATCAAACCAATAGGCGCAGGAAGCTCTTCACGTGGAATTCGCTCATTGCACTCCTTATGTACTGTTCAGCCGCTGTCAGCATACGCCCACCGGTTCCGTCAGTGCACCACCTGTGTGGCACAGACACAAGAAGCAACAACTGTTATGATATGCAGCCAGTGAGCGAGAGATTACTCCTGGACAATATTATTCCTCTGGTTGATATGGTGGCACTACACAGACCGGCTAGCGAGACGCTGGTGTGGATGAGCCACCAAAAATGAAGCCCCTAAATGCGGAATAAATAATCATGTGCTAAACATATTCATGTAAAGAGAGAGCGTGTGTGTGGGCGTGACTAGTAGAGATACACCAACTAGAAATCATCCGCCTCCGTCTACCCGTACACCGGCGTTGGTACTAGGGTCTGCCACCGGGAACGACAGAGATCGACAGATAAAAACGGATTCACAGGGTAGCGTACGCCAGTGGCAGCTTGACTGATACATGCTCAGCGACGCATGGGCAGCATACCTCTGAGGACCATAGCCCGGCTGACGGCTGCACGCGAACACCCCCGTTTGCGTCACGAAATGTGGCAGAGATCCTCCTGTGGGCGTGGCACTAGTTTGCAAAGATGAAGCTGATAAACGAAAGCCCGCGTCTTAGCACTGTAGATCGCATAGCAGCGTCAGAGAAAATAGACGCCTTGCCATCCGGCATTCTCTCCACTTTTGCCTCCGCGGGGAAACCTTGGGATTAAAGGTGGCATGACTTCCGCTAGTGGTGCCTGGGGTGTGTGGTGCTGGAACGCCATTAGTGGAACCGTTACAATGACAATGCCGCCAGTACATACTTGAAGACTGCGTGGAAGCCATGTACGTAGTCTACAGTCGCTACCCCCTTCGATTCTAATGTGGCAGAGTCAGCATAATTCGATCGCGGCGGAATAAACCACCCGATTGGTTTGCACGGTCATCGCCAACACCGACATAGTCGGAGAGCGACCACTCAGAGGTGCTCTGAATATAAGCTTCTCAGCGCTGTATGTCGATGCTTATACAATGATGTGTCACGACCACCAGCACTGAATATAGCAAGCTAAATCAGCTGATTCTGCCCCGCGCTCTCACGTGTGACAATGCGAATCGACATCCCTATTCCATGGAGGTCAGACAGAATTTCTGATCGGCGAGGCGTATGAGGTGCAGGACGTGTGTTGGTGTTGTGCCCTACTGCACGATGGGGCCCTCGGGCAAAAGCAATGCGGATTAGGTGCGGGACGAGGACGAGCTGAAGCACGGCGTGTGGCAACTGCAATCGCCAGGTGGCGGGATCGCTGCGAAACACTCATGCAGACGGAACGGTACAACACTTCTAATTCGGTAAGAAGCGAGCCTTGCACACCAGAATCGAAGAGCAACCCTCACTCCCGTAGGCAGCTCCCGCAGGATAACGCCTGCTATCTTTTGTCTCATTGCAGCCTTATACGCACGATCGTAATCCCGCTCAGTGAAAACACAGTGACGACCGCGCAACGCAGCGCGGCCACGTCTGCAGTGGTGTAGCTGTACTGCCCGTAGTCAGAAACTTTTCCTTGTGGTGACGCAGCAGCACCACGCACGGACGACCCCGAGATGACGGAAGCAGTGATAAGCACCTGTCAAGGATATGAGGGGCGGACGATGACGCAAATGTGAACGCTTCGTAGCAGTGTAGTAGTGTCTGAATTTGTAGTGGAAACACGGTGATCCTCACGGGTGGGTCGACCGGAGACGAATGGAGTGCATCCTGTTGATGACACGCCGTGTAGCCGAGCACGGGTTCCCAGTGCTCTGCATGCAGGCTTGCAGTCACGGACACTCGGACGGCCGTTCGCAACGACGTGACAGCAATCACACCTGTACCGTAGTGGCAATCAAGCAGGGACACTCCTGCCTTAGCCGTCACTGTCAAATGCATCGTAGCGGACAAGTGTACGATTTTCAATGGAGTATGTGTGTACACAGTACCGAGAGCAGGATATGAAAGGTGACATGAGGCATGTGCTTTCAGTGGCCATGGTGGGCGTCTATGACAGCTCCGCCTTCAATGAATGATCGTGCCGATATACTGAATTTCATCCATGACGCCAGAATAGCGCCAGTTACTGCGCAGGCAACTCCTGGCGTACATGTTTCAGAAGGTGACAACAGCGCGACACTCTGCGGAGCGCACCTCGTGTGAGGATTGAAGCTTCCCTGCGGCCCTTGACCTAATTGCTCCGCGACAAGTCGGATAGATGATCTTTTCACCTTGACCCCTCCAAGCGGATGTCAGGCCGCCTGCGCGTTTGAAGGAGGGCAATGCGGACACACCGATGCTGCGAATGAGCGCCGGTAGGTTGTGGGGAGTTCCGAGTCGTGATCATGGGAACGGCGCGGCAGGCTCTTCAGGGGGAACCGGACTCTGTCCAGTCTCAGCCAATCCGTAGGCACAGGGGCTCCTCACGTAAGATTCGGTCACAGGAGTACGTGTGTGCTGTTAATCGCGGTCACCATACGTCCAACCTTTCCCGCAGTGCACCACAATGAGTACAGAGAGCAGAGACAAGAAGGAACAAATGAGACTGATACGCAGCCAGTAAGCGTGGAATAATTTGTCCAGAATACTACTCCACTGGCTGAGATGCTGGGACGATGGTTGCCTAAACGGACTCACTAGAGATATATTGGTGTGGAAGAACCAACAAAAGTGAAGACCGTCAATGTGGAGCAAGTATTGATGTGCTATATATACATATATAGAGAGAGCGTGTGTGTGGGCGTGACTAGTAGAGATGCATCAATTATGAACCCATTCACCTCGCCTACCCGTACACCGGCGGTGTTACTGTCGTTTGTCACCGGAAACGACAGAAATAGACAACGGAAAACGGATTGACAGGGTGGCGGACGGCAAGGGCAGTGTGGACGATACACGCACAGCGAGCGATGGAATGATAGCACACCTTTCAAAAGTGTATCCCGGCTGGCGATCGCAAGCGAGTACTGCTGCTCACCATCATGAAATGTGGCAGAGGTCCTCTTGTGAGCGTGACCGTACTCTGCAAAGAGAAAGCTGATAAATGAGAGCCCGCGGCTTAGCACTATAGACTGTGTAGTAGTGTTACGGAGAAATGATGCATTGCTCTCCGGCATGCTCTTCACTATTGCCTAGTGGGGAATTTGAGAATAACGGTGACGTGCTGTCCATTATTGGTGCCTGGGTTGGGGGGTGCCGGAACGTAGTAAGAGGAGCCGTAGCAATGACAATCACGCAGTCACATGTCTCGGAGATTGCATGAATGCTATGTCCGTCATCCACAGCCGCTGTCCCTACGCCGTATGTGTTGCAGCATCAGCACCGTCCGATCGCAGGGGAACAAAGCACCCGATTCATTTGCACACTCCGCAACTAGTCCTAGATAGTCGGGGAAGGCGACCACTCAGAGAGGCTCGAGGCATACGCTCCATAGCGGTGTACACCGGATGACAATGCTGATAAGATGATGCGCAATATCCAGCACCAAAAATAATTCAAATGCAAGTCGAGGGATTCCGCGCAGGGTGCTCCTAATTGATCAAACGAATGGATATCACCATTCCGAGGGGCTCAAACAGAATTTCTGACCGGCAAGACGTATGAAAACGAATGGATATCACCATTCCGAGGGGCTCAAACAGAATTTCTGACCGGCAAGACGTATGAGGTGCAGGACATGTGTTGGTGCTGTGCCCTACTACACCGTGGCGCTATGGGGCAAAGGTAATGCGGATTAGGTGTTGCACGAGATGAGCTGAAGCATGGGGGGTGGAAAGCGCAGTTGGCAGGTGGCGAATGATTGTGAAACGCTCGTGCAGAGAGTGAGGTTCAACGCTTCTGATTCGGTTAGGAGCGAACCCTGAAACGCCACGACAACAATGCATCCCTCACTCCGTTGAGAGTTGATGCAAATAGTGCTTGTTAGGTTAGTCGTATCCCTGCATAACACGCGCGATCCTTATACCCCTTAAAAACAGTGGTAGCCCCGAAAGAAACACAGCGCACCCCCCCTTAGAAGCAGTGGTGGCCGCGAAAAGGATACAGCGTGCCCACGTCTGCAGTGGGCTGACTGTACTGCCCGTTGTCAGACGCCTCTCCTTGTGATGCGTATCCCCACGCAGGGACGACTGCGTGAGACCGGAAGCGCTGAGAGGAATTTGCGCCAAGAATAATAACGGGGGACGATGACGGGAATGTAAGTGCCATTTATCAGTAGTGTCTTATGTGACAGTACAACTAGGGTCAATTTCAAGGTGGTTCGAACGGAGACGCACGCAGTGCACTCTGGTGCTGACAAATCGTGCAGGCCAGCACGTGGTGCCAATGCTGTGTTTACAGACTTGCAGAACACGACATCCAGCCGGCCCCATGCGTTGATGTGATAGCAGTCACACATCTATCGTAGTGGCATACAGGCAGGGACGTCCCTGCCTGAGTCGTCAACTACGACTGCATCATATCGAGCAAGCGTATAGTCTTGAGGGGAGTGCGTGTGTACAGAGTACCACGGGCAGATTTCGATAGAAAAGTGAGAAGAATGACGTCCATTATGGAAGCCGAGGCTTTTGCCTTCAGAAACCATGGTGGGCGATAACGACATCCCAGCCATCAACTGCAGCTCCAGTAGTGGGGTTCATCCTTGACGCCAATGATACGCCTGTGCATGTGCAGTCAATTGCCGACACAGACGATACAGACAGTTACAACAGCGCGACGGCCAGCCGACCGCAGGTCTTGCCAAAACTACATGCGTACCGGGCTTTCGCACCTGTCGCGATTCGGAGATGATGAGTAGAGGTTTTTTTCGCCTAGCAGTACTGGAGAGCATGGCACGTCCCCTGCGCTTTTGAAGGAAAACAATGCCGAGAAACCGGTGCAGCGGATGATTGCCAGTTGTGGGGAGTGCGGGTCGTGGTCGTGGAAATCACGCAGCAGAACATTCAGGGAAAGACTGATGCTGGAGAGTCTCATCAAACCAATAGGCGCAGGAAGCTCTTCACGTGGAATTCGCTCATTGCACTCCTTATGTACTGTTCAGCCGCTGTCAGCATACGCCCACCGGTTCCGTCAGTGCACCACCTGTGTGGCACAGACACAAGAAGCAACAACTGTTATGATATGCAGCCAGTGAGCGAGAGATTACTCCTGGACAATATTATTCCTCTGGTTGATATGGTGGCACTACACAGACCGGCTAGCGAGACGCTGGTGTGGATGAGCCACCAAAAATGAAGCCCCTAAATGCGGAATAAATAATCATGTGCTAAACATATTCATGTAAAGAGAGAGCGTGTGTGTGGGCGTGACTAGTAGAGATACACCAACTAGAAATCATCCGCCTCCGTCTACCCGTACACCGGCGTTGGTACTAGGGTCTGCCACCGGGAACGACAGAGATCGACAGATAAAAACGGATTCACAGGGTAGCGTACGCCAGTGGCAGCTTGACTGATACATGCTCAGCGACGCATGGGCAGCATACCTCTGAGGACCATAGCCCGGCTGACGGCTGCACGCGAACACCCCCCGTTTGCGTCACGAAATGTGGCAGAGATCCTCCTGTGGGCGTGGCACTAGTTTGCAAAGATGAAGCTGATAAACGAAAGCCCGCGTCTTAGCACTGTAGATCGCATAGCAGCGTCAGAGAAAATAGACGCCTTGCCATCCGGCATTCTCTCCACTTTTGCCTCCGCGGGGAAACCTTGGGATTAAAGGTGGCATGACTTCCGCTAGTGGTGCCTGGGGTGTGTGGTGCTGGAACGCCATTAGTGGAACCGTTACAATGACAATGCCGCCAGTACATACTTGAAGACTGCGTGGAAGCCATGTACGTAGTCTACAGTCGCTACCCCTTCGATTCTAATGTGGCAGAGTCAGCATAATTCGATCGCGGCGGAATAAACCACCCGATTGGTTTGCACGGTCATCGCCAACACCGACATAGTCGGAGAGCGACCACTCAGAGGTGCTCTGAATATAAGCTTCTCAGCGCTGTATGTCGATGCTTATACAATGATGTGTCACGACCACCAGCACTGAATATAGCAAGCTAAATCAGCTGATTCTGCCCCGCGCTCTCACGTGTGACAATGCGAATCGACATCCCTATTCCATGGAGGTCAGACAGAATTTCTGATCGGCGAGGCGTATGAGGTGCAGGACGTGTGTTGGTGTTGTGCCCTACTGCACGATGGGGCCCTCGGGCAAAAGCAATGCGGATTAGGTGCGGGACGAGACGAGCTGAAGCACGGCGTGTGGCCACTGCAATCGCCAGGTGGCGGGATCGCTGCGAAACACTCATGCAGACGGAACCGTACAACACTTCTAATTCGGTAAGAAGCGAGCCTTGCACACCAGAATCGAAGAGCAACCCTCACTCCCGTAGGCAGCTCCCGCAGATAACGCCTGCTATCTTTTGTCTCATTGCAGCCTTATACGCACGATCGTAATCCCGCTCAGTGAAAACACAGTGACGACCGCGCAACGCAGCGCGGCCACGTCTGCAGTGGTGTAGCTGTACTGCCCGTAGTCAGAAACTTTTCCTTGTGGTGACGCAGCACCACGCACGGACGACCCCGAGATGACGGAAGCAGTGATAAGCACCTGTCAAGGATATGAGGGGCGGACGATGACGCAAATGTGAACGCTTCGTAGCAGTGTAGTAGTGTCTGAATTTGTAGTGGAAACACGGTGATCCTCACGGGTGGGTCGACCGGAGACGAATGGAGTGCATCCTGTTGATGACACGCCGTGTAGCCGAGCAACGGGTTCCCAGTGCTCTGCATGCAGGCTTGCAGTCACGGACACTCGGACGGCCGTTCGCAACGACGTGACAGCAATCACACCTGTACCGTAGTGGCAATCAAGCAGGGACACTCCTGCCTTAGCCGTCACTGTCAAATGCATCGTAGCGGACAAGTGTACGATTTTCAATGGAGTATGTGTGTACACAGTACCGAGAGCAGGATATGAAAGGTGACATGAGGCATGTGCTTTCAGTGGCCATGGTGGGCGTCTATGACAGCTCCGCCTTCAATGAATGATCGTGCCGATATACTGAATTTCATCCATGACGCCAGAATAGCGCCAGTTACTGCGCAGGCAACTCCTGGCGTACATGTTTCAGAAGGTGACAACAGCGCGACACTCTGCGGAGCGCACCTCGTGTGAGGATTGAAGCTTCCCTGCGGCCCTTGACCTAATTGCTCCGCGAGAAGTCGAATAGATGATCTTTTCACCTTGACCCTCCAAGCGGATGTCAGGCCGCCTGCGCGTTTGAAGGAGGGCAAGGCGGATACACTGATGCTGCGAATGAGCGCCGGTAGGTTGTGGGGAGTTCCGAGTCGTGATCATGGGAACGGCGCGGCAGGCTCTTCAGGGGGAACCGGACTCTGTCCAGTCTCAGCCAATCCGTAGGCACAGGGGCTCCTCACGTGATATTCGGTCACAGGAGTACGTGTGTGCTGTTAAATCGCGGTCACCATACGCCCAACCGTTCCCGCAGTGCACCACAATGAAATGAGTACAGAGAGCAGAGACAAGAAGGAACAAATGAGACTGATACGCAGCCAGTAAGCGTGGAATAATTTGTGCAGAATACTACTCCACTGGCTGAGATGCTGGGACGATGGTTGCCTAAACGGACTCACGAGAGATATATTGGTGTGGAAGAACCAACAAAAGTGAAGACCGTCAATGTGGAGCAAGTATTGATGTGCTATATATACATATATAGAGAGAGCGTGTGTGTGGGCGTGACTAGTAGAGATGCATCAATTATGAACCATTCACCTCGCCTACCCGTACACCAGCGGTGTTACTGGCGTTTGTCACCGGAAACGACAGAGATAGGCAGCGGAAAAGGATTGACAGGGTGGTGGCGGACGGCAAGGGCAGCTTGGATGATACACGCACAGCGAGCGATGGAATGACAGCACACCTTTCAAAAGTGTATCCCGGCTGGCGGTCGCAAGCGAATACCGCTGCTCACCATCATGAAATGTGTCAGAGGTCCTCTTATGAGCGTGACCGTACTCTGCAAAGAGAAAGCTGATAAATGAGAGCCCGCGGCTTAGCAGAGTAGACCGCATAACAGCGTTACGGAAAAATGTTCGCCTACCATTCGGCACGCTCTTCTCTATTGCTTGGGTGGGATATCTTGGGAATGACTGTGGCGTGCCTTTCGTTAGTGGTCCCTGAGTTGAGAGGTGTTGGAAAGTCATTAGAGGAACCATAGCGATGACAACCCCGCAGACATATGCCCCAAAAAATGAGTAAACGCCATGCACGTCATCTACAGCCGCTAGTCCTATGCCGTCAGTGTTGCAGAATCAGCACCGTTCAATCGCATGGGGAGTGAAGCACCCGATTCAGTTGCACAACCAGCGGCAAGACAGAGATACTCGGAAGGAGACCACTCAGAGAGGCTCGAAGCATACGCCCCATAGCGGTGTACACCGTGTGACATCGCTGATTCGATGGTGCGCTATATCCACCACCAATGATGGTCCAACTCCATGTCAGATGATTCCGCGCAGGGTGTTCCTTGTTGAATAAACGAATGGATATCACCATTCCGAGGAGCTCAGACAGAATTTGTGACTGGCTAGACGTGTAAGATGCAGGACATGTGTTGGTGCTGTGCTCTACTACTCTGTGGCGATATCGGGCAAATATAATGCGTATTAGGTGCTGCACGAGACGAGCTGAAGAATGACGAGTGGACAGTGCAGCTCCCAGGTGGCGGATGGGTTGTGAAACATTCGTGCAGACAGTAAGGTTCAAGGCTTCTGATTCGGTGAGGAGCGAACCCTGCACGCCATGACAACAATGCATCCCTCACTCCCGAAGAGAACTAATGCAGATGGCGTTTGTTCGCGTAGTCGCATCCCTGCGTTACACGCGCGATCCTAATACCCCTTAAAAACAGTAGTAGCCCCAAAAGAAACACAGCGCACCCCCCCTTAAAAGCAGTGAGGGCCGCGAAAAGGACACAGCGCGCCCACGTCTGCAGCGGGCTCACTGTACTGTCTGTAGTCAGTAGCTTCTCCTTGTGTTGGTGTATCCCCACGCAGGAACGACTGCGTGAGACCGGAAGCGCTGAGAGGAATTCGCCTCAAGAATAATAACGGGGGACGATGACGGGAACGTAAAAGCTATTTTTCAGTAGTGTCCTATGTGGCAGTGCAACTAGGGTGAACCTCAAGGGAGGTCGACCGGAGACGCATGCAGTGCACCCTGGTGCTGACAGATCGTGCACGCCCATACATGGTGCCAATGCTTTGTTTACAGGCTTGCAGAACACGACACCTGGACGGCCCCATGCGATGATGTGACAGCAGTCACACTTCTATCGTAGCCGCATGCAGGCAGTGACGTCCCTGCCTGACTCGTCATTTACGACTGCATCATATCGAACAAGCGTATAGTCCTGAGGGGAGTGTCTGTGTACACGTTACGGCGGGCAGGGTTTGATCAAAAAGTGAGAAACTGAGGTTCAGGATGTAAGTCGAGGCTTTTGCTTCAGAGACCATGGTGGGCGATAACGACATCCCAGCCATCAGTAACAGCCCATGTACTGGGGATCATCCTTGACGCCAATGATACGCCTGTGCATGCGCAGTCAACTGCCTGCGCAGACGATATAGAAAGTTGCAGTAGAGCGATGCCCTGCGGACCGCAGGTCATGCCAAAACTACACGCGCAACGGGCTTTTCACACCTGTCGCGATCGGGAGATGATGGATAGATGATGTTTTTTCCTCTAGCATTGGAGCGCATGGCACGCCGCCTGCGCTTTGAAGGAGAACAATGCTGACAAACCGGTGCAGCGGATGATTACCAGTTGTAGAGAGCTGCGGATCGTGATCATGGAAACCGCGCAGCAGAACACTCAGGGAAAGGCTGACGCTGAAGAGTCTCATCAGACCCATAGGCGCAGGGAGCTCTTCACGTGGAATTCGCTCATTGCACTCCTTATGTACTGTTCAGACGCGATCAGCATACGCTGACCGGTTCCATCAGTGCACCCCTTGTGTGGTACAGAGACAAGAAGAACCAACTGGTTATGATATGCAGCTAGTGAGCGAGGGAGAACTCCTGTACAATACTATTCCTCTGGTTGATATGTGGCACTACACAGACCGGCTAGCGAGACGCTGGTGTGGATGATCCAACAAAAATGAAGCCCCTAAATGCGGAATAAATAATCATGTGCTGAATATATTCATATAAAGAGAGAGCGTGTGTGTGGGCGTGACTAGTAGAGATACACCAACTAGAAATCATCCGCCTCCGTCTACCCGTCCACCGGCGTTGGTACTAGGGTCTGCCACCGGGAACGACAGAGATCGACAGATAAAAACGGATTCACAGGGTAGCGTACGCCAATGGCAGCTTGAATGATACATGCTCAGCGACGCATGGGCAGCATACCTCTGAGGACCATAGCCCGCGTGACGGCTGCACGCGAACACCCCCGTTTGCGTCACGAAATGTGGCAGAGATCCTCCTGTGGGCGTGGCACTAGTTTGCAAAGATGAAGCTGATAAATGAAAGCCCGCGTCTTAGCACTGTAGACCGCATAGCAGCGTCAGAGAAAATTGACGCCTTGCCATCCGGCATTCTTTCCACTTTTGCCTCCGCGGGGAAACCTTCCGATTAAAGGTGGTATGACTTCCGTTAGTGGTGCCTGGGGTGTATGGTGCTGGAACGCCATTAGTGCAACCGTTACAATGACAATGCCGCCAGTACATACTTGAAGACTGCGTGGAAGCATGTACGTAGTCTACAGTCGCTACCCCTTCAATTCTAATGTGGCAGAATCAGCATAACTCGATAGCGGCGGAATAAACCACCCGATTGGTTTGCACGGTCATCGCCAACACCGACATAGTCGGAGAGCGACCAATCAGAGGTGCTCTGAATATAAGCTTCTCAGCGCTGTATGTCGATGCTTATACAATGATGTGTCACGACCACCAGCACTGAATATAGCAAGCTAAATCAGCTGATTCCGCCCCGCGTTCTCATGTGTAAAAATACGAATCTCCATCCCCATTTCAAGGAGCTCAGATAGAATTTCTGACCGGCGAGACGTATGAGGTGCAGGACATGTGTTGGTGTTGTGCCCTACTGCACGATGGGGCCCTCGGGCAAAAGCAATGCGGATTAGGTGCGGGACGAGACGAGCTGAAGCACGGCGTGTGGCCACTGCAATCGCCAGGCGGCGGGAGCGCTGTGGAACACTTGTGCAGACAGAACTGTACAACGCTTCTGATATGGTGAGAAGCGAGCCTTGCACACCAGAATTGAAGAGCAACCCTCATTCCCGTAGGCAGCTCCTGCAGATAACGCCTGCTATCTTTTGTCTCATTGCAGCCTTATACGCACGATCGTAATCCCACTCAGTGAAAACACAGTGGCGACCGCGCAACGCAGCGCGGCCACGTCTGCAGTGGTGTAGCTGTACTGCCCGTAGTCAGAAACTTTTCCTTGTGGTGACGCAGCACCACGCACGGACGACCCCGAGATGACGGAAGCAGTGATAAGCACCTGTCAAGGATATGAGGGGCGGACGATGACGCAAATGTGAACGCTTCGTAGCAGTGTAGTAGTGTCTGAATTTGTAGTGCAAACACGGTGATCCTCACGGGTGGGTCGACCGGAGACGAATGGAGTGCATCCTGTTGATGACACACCGTGCAGCCCAGCACGGGTTCCCAGTGCTCTGCATGCAGGCTTGCAGTCACGGACACCGGGACGGCCGTTCGCAACGGCGTGACAGCAATCACACCTGTACCATAGTGGCAATCAAGCAGGACACTCCTGCCTTAGCCGTCACTGTCAAATGCATCGTAGCGGACAAAAGTACGATTTTCAATGGAGTATGTGTGTACACAGTACCGCGAGCAGGATATGAAAGGTGACATGAGGGCATGTGCTTTCAGTGGCCATGGTGGGCGTCTATGACAGCTCCGCCTTCAATGAATGATCGTGTCGATATACTGAATTTCATCCATGACGCCAGAATAGCGCCAGTTACTGCGCAGGCAACTCCTGGCGTACATGTTTCAGAAGATGACAACAGCGCGACACTCTGCGGAGCGCACCTCGTGTGAGGATTGAAGCTTCCCTGCGGCCCTTGACCTAATTGCTCCGCGACAAGTCGGATAGATGATCTTTTCACCTTGACCCTCCAAGCGGATGTCAGGCCGCCTGCGCGTTTGAAGGAGGGCAATGCGGACACACCGATGCTGAGAATGAGCGCCGATAGGTTGTGGGGGAGTTCCGAGTCGTGATCATGGGAACGGCGCGGCAGGCTCTTCAGGGGGAACCTGACTCTGTCCAGTCTCAGCAAATCCGTAGGCACAGGGGCTCCTCACGTCATATTCGTTCTCTGGAGTACGTGTGTGCTGTTAAATCGCGGTCACCATACGCCCAACCTCTCCTGCAGTGCACCACAATGAGTACAGAGAGCAGAGACAAGAAGGAACAAATGAGACTGATACGCAGCCAGTAAGCGTGGAATAATTTGTGCAGAATACTACCCCACTGGCTGAGATGCTGGAACAGTGGTTGCCTAAACGGACTCACTAGAGATATATTGGTGTGGAAGAACCAACAAAAGTGAAGACCGTCAATGTGGAGCAAGTATTGATGTGCTATATATACATATATAGAGAGAGCGTGTGTGTGGGCGTGACTAGTAGAGATGCATCAATTATGAACCATTCACCTCGCCTACCCGTACACCGGGGGTGTTACTGGCGTTTGTCACCGGAAACGACAGAGATAGGCAGCGGAAAAGGATTGACAGGGTGGCGGACGCAAGGGAAGCTTGGATGATACACGCACAGCGAGCGATGGAATGACAGCACACCTTTCAAAAGTGTATCCCGGCTGGCGGTCGCAGGCGAATACCGCTGCCCACCATCATGAAATGTGTCAGAGGTCCTCTTGTGAGCGTAGTCATACTTTGCAAGGAGGAAGCTGATAAATAAGAGCTCGCGTCTTTGCAGAGTAGACCGCATAACAGCGTTACGGAAAAATGTTCGCCTACCATTCGGCACGCTCTTCACTATTGCTTGGGTGGGATATCTTGGGAATGACTGTGGCGTGCCTTTCGTTAGTGGTCCCTGAGTTGAGAGGTGTTGGAAAGTCATTAGAGGAACCATAGCGATGACAACCCCGCAGACATATGCCCAAAAAATGAGTAAACGCCATGCACGTCATCTACAGCCGCTACTCCTATGCCGTGAGTGTTGCAGAATCAGCACCGTTCAATCGCAGGGGAGTGAAGCACCCGATTCAGTTGCACAACCAGCGCGAGACAGAGATACTCGGTAGGAGACCACTCAGAGAGGCTCGAAGCATACGCCCCATAGCGGGTGTACACCGTGTGACAGCGCTAATTGGATGGTGCGCTATATCCACCACCAATGATGGTCCAACTCCATGTCAGATGATTCCGCGCAGGGTGTTCCTTGTTGAATAAACGAATTGATATCACCATTCCGAGGAGCTCAGACAGAATTTGTGACTGGCTAGACGTGTAAGATGCAGGACATGTGTTGGTGCTGTGCCTCTACTACTCTGTGGCGATATCGGGCAAATATAATGCGTATTAGGTGCTGCACGAGACGAGCTGAAGAATGACGAGTGGACAGTGCAGCTCCCAGGTGGCGGATGGGTTGTGAAACATTCGTGCAGACAGTAAGGTTCAAGGCTTCTGATTCGGTGAGGAGCGAATCCTGCACGCCCATGACAACAATGCATCCCTCACTCCCGAAGAGAACTAATGCAGATGGCGTTTGTTCGCGTAGTCGCATCCCTGCGTTACATGCGCGATCCTAATACCCCTTGAGAACAGTGGTAGCCCCAAAAGAAACACAGCGCACCTTCCTTAAAAGCAGTGAGGGCCGCGAAAAGGACACAGCGCGCCCACGTCTGCAGCGGGCTCACTGTACTGTCTGTAGTCAGTAGCTTTTCCTTGTGTTGGTGTATCCCCACGCAGGAACGACTGCGTGAGACCGGAAGCGCTGAGAGGAATTCGCCTCAAGAGTAATAACGGGGGACGATGACGGGAACGTAAACGCTATTTTTCAGTAGTGTCCTATGTGGCAGTGCAACTAGGGTGAACCTCAAGGGAGTTCGACCGGAGACGCATGCAGTGCACCCTGGTGCTGACAGATCGTGCACGCCCATACATGGTGCCAATGCTTTGTTTACAGGCTTGCAGAACACGACACCTGGACGGCCCCATGCGATGATGTGACAGCAGTCACACTTCTATCGTAGCCGCATGCAGGCAGTGACGTCCCTGCCTGACTCGTCATTTACGACTGCATCATATCGAACAAGCGTATAGTCCCTGAGGGGAGTGTCTGTGTACACGTTACGGCGGGCAGGGTTTGATCAAAAGTGAGGAAAACTGAGGTTCAGGATGTAAGTCGAGGCTTTTGCCTTCAGAGACCATGGTGGGCGATAACGACATCCCAGCCATCAGTAACAGCCCATTGTACTGGGGATCATCCTTGACGCCAATGATACGCCTGTGCATGCGCAGTCAACTGCCTGCGCAGACAATATAGAAAGTTGCAGTAGAGCGATGCCCTGCGGACCGCAGGTCATGCCAAAACTACACGCGCAACGGGCGTTCGCACCTGTCGCGATCGGGAGATGATGGATAGATGATGTTTTTTCCTCTAGCATTGGAGCGCATGGCACGCCGCCTGCGCTTTGAAGGAGAACAATGCTGACAAACCGGTGCAGCGGATGATTACCAGTTGTAGAGAGCTGCGGATCGTGATCATGGAAACCGCGCAGCAGAACACTCAGGGAAAGGCTGACGCTGAAGAGTCTCATCAGACCCATAGGCGCAGGGAGCTCTTCACGTGGAATTCGCTCATTGCACTCCTTATGTACTGTTCAGACGCGATCAGCATACGCTGACCGGTTCCATCAGTGCACCCCTTGTGTGGTACAGAGACAAGAAGAAACAACTGGTTATGATATGCAGCTAGTGAGCGAGGGAGAACTCCAGTACAATATTATTCCTCTGGTTGATATGGTGGCACTACACAGACCGGCTAGCGAGACGCTGGTGTGGATGAGCCACCAAAAATGAAGCCCCTAAATGCGGAATAAATAATCATGTGCTAAATATATTCATATAAAGAGAGAGCGTGTGTGTGGCGTGACTAGTAGAGATACACCAACTAGAAATCATCCGCCTCCGTCTACCCGTCCACCGGCGTTGGTACTAGGGTCTGCCACCGGGAACGACAGAGATCGACAGATAAAAACGGATTCACAGGGTAGCGTACGCCAATGGCAGCTTGAATGATACATGCTCAGCGACGCATGGGCAGCATACCTCTGAGGACCATAGCCCGGCTGACGGCTGCACGCGAACACCCCCGTTTGCGTCACGAAATGTGGCAGAGATCCTCCTGTGGGCGTGGCACTAGTTTGCAAAGATGAAGCTGATAAATGAAAGCCCGCGTCTTAGCACTGTAGATCGCATAGCAGCGTCAGAGAAAATTGACGCCTTGCCATCCGGCATTCTCTCCACTTTTGCCTCCGCGGGGAAATCTTGGGATTAAAGGTGGCATGACTACCGTTAGTGGTGCCTGGGGTGTATGATGCTGGAACGCCATTAGTGGAACCGTTACAATAACAATGCCGCCAATACATACTTGGAGACTGCGTGGAAGCCATGTACGTAGTCTACAGTCGCTACCCCTTCAATTCTAATGTGGCAGAATCAGCATAACTCGCATAGCGGCGGAATAAACCACCCGATTGGTTTGCACGGTCACCGCCAACACCGACATAGTCGGAGAGCGACCAATCAGAGGTGCTCTGAATATAAGCTTCTCAGCGCTGTATGTCGATGCTTATACAATGATGTGTCACGACCACCAGCACTGAATATAGCAAGCTAAATCAGCTGATTCCGCCCCGCGTTCTCATGTGTAAAAATACGAATCTACATCCCCATTCCAAGGAGCTCAGACAGAATTTCTGACCGGCGAGGCGTATGAGGTGCAGGACATGTGTTGGTGTTGTGCCCTACTGCACGATGGGGCCCTCGGGCAAAAAGCAATGCGGATTAGGTGCCGGACGAGACGAGCTGAAGCACGGCGTGTGGCCACTGCAATCGCCAGGCGGCGGGAGCGCTGTGGAACACTTGTGCAGACAGAGCTGTACAACACTTCTGATATGGTGAGAAGCGAGCCTTGCACACCAGAATTGAAGAGCAACCCTCATTCCCGTAGGCAGCTTCCTGCAGATAACGCCTGCTATCTTTTGTCTCATTGCAGCCTTATACGCACGATCGTAATCCCACTCAGTGAAAACACAGTGGCGACCGCGCAACGCAGCGCGGCCACGTCTGCAGTGGCATAGCTGTACTGCCCGTAGTCAGAAACTTTTCCTTGTGGTGACGCAGCACCACGCACGGACGACCCCGAGATGACGGAAGCAGTGATAAGCACCTGTCAAGGATATGAGGGGCGGACGATGATGCAGATGTGAACGCCTCCTAACAGTGTAGCAGTGTTAGAGTTTGCAGTGCAAGCACGGTGATCCTCACGGGTGGGTCGAGCGGAGACGAATGGAGTGCATCCTTGTTGATGACACATCGTGCAGCCCAGTACGGGTTCCCAGTGCTCTGCATGCAGGCTTGCAGTCACGGACACCGGGACGGCCGTTCGCAACGACGTGACAGCAATCACACCTGTACCGTAATGGCAATCAAGCAGGGACACTCCTGCCCCAGACGTCATTGTCAAATGCACCGTAGTGGACAAGTGTACGATTTTCAGTGGAGTATGTGTGTACACAGTACCGCGAGCAGGATATGAAAGGTGACATGAGGCATGTGCTTTCAGTGACCATGCTGGGAGACTACGACAGCTCAGCCTTCAATGAATGCTCGGCCGATATACAGAATTCCATCCATGACGCCAGAATAGCGCTGGTTACTGCGCAGGCAAACTCCTGGCGTACATGTTTCAGAAGGTGACAACAGCGCGACACTCTGCGGAGCGCACCTCGTTTGAAGATTGAAGCTTCCCTGCGGCCCTTGACCTAATTGCTCCGCGAGACGTCGGATAGATGGTCTTTTCACCTTGAGCCTCCAAGCGGATGTCACGCCGCCTGCGCGTTTGAAGGAGGGCAAGGCGGACACACCGATGCTGCGAATGAGCGCCGGTAGGTTGTGGGGAGTTCCGAGTCGTGATCATGGGGAACGGCGAGGCAGGCTCCTTCAGGGGAACCGGACTCTGTCCAGTCTCAGCCAATCCGTAGGCACAGGGGCTCCTCACCTGAGATTCGGTCACTGGAGTACGTGTGTGCTGTTAAATCGCGGTCACCATACGCCCAACCTTTCCTGCAGTGGACCACAATGAGTACAGAGAGCAGAGACAAGAAGGAACAAATGAGACTGATACGCAGCCAGTAAGCGTGGAATAATTTGTGCAGAATACTACTCCACTGGCTGAGATGCTGGAACAATGGTTGCCTAAACGGACTCACTAGAGATATACTGGTGTGGAAGAACCAACAAAAGTGAAGACCGTCAATGTGGAGCAAGTATTGATGTGCTACATATACATATATAGAGAGAGCGTTGTGTGTGGGCGTGACTAGTAGAGATGCATCAATTATGAACCATTCACCTCGCCTACCCGTACACCGGCGGTGTTAGTGTCGTTTGTCACCGAAACGACAGAAATAGACAACGGAAAACGGATTGACAGGGTGGCGGACGGCAAGGGCAGTGTGGACGATACACGCACAGCGAGGCGATGGAATGACAGCACACCTTTCAAAAGTGTATCCCCGGCTGGCGATCGCAAGCGAGTACTGCTGCTCACCATCATGAAATGTGGCAGAGGTCCTCTTGTGAGCGGTGACCGTACTCTGCAAAGAGAAAGGTGATAAATGAGAGCCCGCGGGTTTTGCACTATAGACTGTGTAGTAGTGATACGGAGAAATGATGCATTGCTCTCCGGCATGCTCTTCACTATTGCCTAATGGGAATCTTGAGAATAACGGTGACGTGCCGTCCGTTACTGGGGCCTGGGTTGGGGGGGTGCTGGAACGTAGTAAGAGGAGCCGTAGCAATGACAATCACGCAGTCACATGCCTTGGAGACTGCACGAATGCAATGTCCGTCATCCACAGCCGCTGTCCCTACGCCGTATGTGTTGCAGCATCAGCACCGTCCGATCGCAGGGGAGCAAATCACCCGATTCATTTGCACACTCCGCAACTAGACCTAGATAGTCGGGGAAGGCGACCACTCAGAGAGGCTCGAGGCATACGCTCCATAGCGGTGTACACCGGATGACAATGCTGATAAGATGATGCGCAATATCCAGCACCAAAAATAATTCAAATGCAAGTCGAGGGATTCCGCGTAACGTGCTCCTAATTGATCAAACGAAAGGATATCACCATTCCGAGGGGCTCAAACAGAATTTCTGACCGGCGAGACGTATGAGCTGCAGGACATGTGTTGGTGCTGTGCCCTACTACACCGTGGCGCTATGGGGCAAAGGTAATGCGGATTAGGTGTGCACGAGATGAGCTGAAGCATGGCGGGTGGAAAGCGCAGCTGGCAGGTGGCGAATGATTGTGAAACGCTCGTGCAGAGAGTGAGTTCAACGCTTCTGATTCGGTTAGGAGCGAACCCTGAAACGCCACGACAACAATGCGTCCCTCACTCCGTTGAGAGTTGATGCAAATAGTGCTTGTTAGGTTAGTCGCATCCCTGCATTACACGCGCGATCCTTATACCCCTTAAAAACAGTGGTAGCCCCGAAAGAAACACAGCGCACCCCCCTTAGTAGCAGTGGTGGCCGCGAAAAGGATACAGCGTGCCCACGTTTGCGGTGGGCTGACTGTACTGCCCGTTGTCAGACGCCTCTCCTTGTGATGGCGTATCCCCCACGCAGGGACGACTGCGTGAGACCGGAAGCGCTGAGAGGAATTTGCGCCAAGAATAATACCGGGGGACGATGACCGGGAATGTAAATGCTATTTATCAGTAGTGTCTTATGTGACAGTGCAACTAGGGTCAATTTCAAGGGGGTTCGACCGGAGACGCATGCAGTGCCCCGTAGTGCTGACAGATCGTGCAGGCCAGCACGTGGTGCCAACGCTGTGTTTACAGACTTGCAGAACACGACATCCAGCCGGCCCCATGCGTTGATGTGATAGCAGTCACACATCTATCGTAGTGGCATACAGGCAGGGACGTCCCTGCCTGAGTCGTCAACTACGACTGCATCATATCGAGCAAGCGTATAGTCTTGAGGGGAGTGCGTGTGTACAGAGTACCACGGGCAGATTTTGATAGAAAAGTGAGAAGACTGACATCCATTATGGAAGCCGAGGCTTTTGCCTTCAGAAACCATGGTGGGCGATAATGACATCCCAGCCATCAACTGCAGCTCCAGTAGTGGGGGTTCATCCTTGACGCCAATGATACGCCTGTGCATGCGCAGTCAATTGCCGACACAGACGATACAGACAGTTACAACAGCGCGACGGCCAGCAGACAGCAGGTCTTGCCAAAACTACACGCGTACCGGCTTTCGCACCTGTCGCGATTCGGAGATGTTGAATAGAGGTTTTCTCGCCTAGCAGTACTGGAGAGCATGGCACGTCCCCCTGCGCTTTTGAAGGAAAACAACGCCGAGAACCCGGTGCAGCGGATGATTGCCAGTTGTGGGGAGTTGCGGGTCGTGATCGTGGAAATCACGCAGCAGAACATTCAGGGAAAGGCTGACGCTGAAGAGTCTCATCAAACCTATAGGCTCAGGAAGCTCTTCACGTGGAATTCGCTCATTGCACTCCTTATGTACTGTTCAGCCGCTGTCAGCATACACCCACCGGTTTCCGTCAGTGCACCACCTGTGTGGCACAGACACAAGAAGCAACAACTGTTATGATATGCAGCCAGTGAGCGAGAGATAACTCCTGTACAATACTATTCCTCTGGTTGATATGGTGGCACTACACAGACGGCTACCGAGACGCTGGTGTGCATGAGCCAACAAAAATGAATCTCCTAAATGCGGAATAAATAACCATGTGCTATATATACATATAAAGAGAGAGCCGTGTGTGTGGGCGTGACTAGTAGAGATGCATCAACTAGAAATTATCCGCCTCTGTCTACCCGTACTCCGGCGTTTGTACTAGGGGTCTGCCACCGGGCACGACAGAAATACAGATAGAAACGGACTCGCAGGGTAGCGTGGGCCAATGGCAGCTTGAATGATGCACACGCAGCGACGAACGGGCAGCATACCTCTGAGTCCAGAGCCGGCTGACTGCTGCATGCGAACACCCCTGTTTGTCGTCACGAAATGCGGCAGGGGTCCTCTTGTGGGCGTGGCACTAGTTTGCAAAGATGAAGCTGATGAATGAGAGCCCGCGTCTTAGCACTGTAGACCGCATAGCAGCGTCAGAGAAAATTGACGCCTTGCCATCCGGCATTCTCTCCACTTTTGCCTCCGCGGGGGAAATCTTGGGATTAAAGGTGGCGTGCCCTCCGTTACTGGTGCCTGGGGTGTGTGGTGCTGGAATGCCATTAGTGGAACCGTTACAATGACAATGCCGCCAGTACATACTTGGAGACCTACACGGAAGCCATGTACGTAGTCTACAGTTGCTGCCCCTTCAATTCTAATGTAGCAGAGTCAGCATAACTCGATCGCGGCGGAATAAACCACCCGATTGGTTTGCACGGTCACCGCCAACACCGACATAGTCGGAGAGCGACCACTCAGAGGTGCTCTGAATATAAGCTTCTCAGCGCTGTATGTCGATGCTTATAAAATGATGTGTCACGACCACCAGCACTGAATGTAGCAAGCTAATTCAGCTGATTCCGCCCCGCGTTCTCATGTGTGACAATGCGAATCTACATCCCCATTCCAAGGAGCTCAGACAGAATTTCTGACCGGCGGGGGGGGGGGGGGGGGAGGGGGGGGGAGACGTATGAGGTGCAGGACATGTGTTGGTGTTGTGCCCTACTGCACGATGGGGCCCTCGGGGGAAAGCAATGCGGATTAGGTGCCGGACGAGACGAGCTGAAGCACGGCGTGTGGCAACTGCAATCGCCAGGTGGCGGGATCGCTGCGAAACACTCATGCAGGCGGAACGGTACAACACTTCTAATTCGGTGAGAAGCGAGCCTTGCACACAGAATTGAAGACTATTCCTCACTCCGTAGGCAGCTTCTGCAGATAACGCCTGCCTATTCTTTTGTCTCATTGCAGCCTTATACGCACGATCGTAATCCCGCTCAGAGCAAACACAGTGACGACCGCGCAACGCAGCGCGGCCACGTCTGCAGTGGCATAGCTTTACTGCCCCGTAGTCAGAAACGTTTCCTTGTGGTGACGCAGCACCACGCACGGACGACCCGGAGATAGCGGAAGCAGTGATAAGCACTCGTCAAAAATTTGAGGTGCGGACGACGACGGTAAATGTGAACGCTTCGTAGCAGTGTAGTAGTGTCTGAATTTGTAGTGCAAACACGGTGATCCTCACGGGTGGGTCGACCGGAGACGAATGGAGTGCATCCTGTTGATGACACACCGTGCAGCCCAGCACGGGTTCCCAGTGCTCTGCATGCAGGCTTGCAGTCACGGACACTCGGACGGCCGTTCGCAACGACGTGACAGCAATCACACCTGTACCGTAGTGGCAATCAAGCAGGGACACTCCTGCCTTAGCCGTCACTGTCAAATGTATCGTAGCGGACAAGTGTACGATGTTCAATGGAGTATGTGTGTACACAGTACCGTGAGCAGGATATGAAAGGTGACACGAGGCATGTGCTTTCAGCGACCATGGTGGGCGACTATGACAGCTCAGGCTTCAATGAATGCTCTTGCCGATATACTGAATTTCATCCATGACGCCAGAATAGCGCCGGTTACTGCGCAGGCAACTCCTGGCGTACATGTTTCAGAAGGTGACAATAGCGCTACATTCTGCGGAGCGCACCTCGTCTGAGGATTGAAGCTTCCTGCGACCCTTGACCTAGTTGCTCCGCGAGACGTCGGATAGTTGGTCTCTTCACCTTGAGCCTCCAAGCGGATGTCAGGCCGCCTGCGCATTTGGAGGAGGGCAAGGCGGACACACCGATGCTGCGAATGAGCGCCGGTAGGTTGTGGGGAGTTCCGAGTCGTGATCATGGGAACGGCGAGTCAGGCTCTTCAGGGGGAACCTGACTGTGTCCAGTCTCAGCCAATCCGTAGGCACAGGGGCTCCTCACGTGATATTCGGTCACTGGAGTACGTGTGTGTTGTTAAGCGCGGTCACCGTACGTCCAACCTTTCCTGCAGTGCACCACAATGAGTACAGAGAGCAGAGACAAGAAGGAACAAATGAGACTGATACGCAGCCAGTAAGCGTGCAATAGTTCGTGCAGAATACTACTCCACTGGCTGAGATGCTGGAACAATGGTTGCCTAAACGGATTCACTACAGATATATTGGTGTGGAAGAACCAACAAAAGTGAAGACCCTCAATGTGGAGCAAGTATTGATGTGCTATATATACATATATAGAGAGAGCTTGTGTGTGGGCGTGACTAGTAGAGATGCATCAATTATGAACCATTCACCTCGCCTACCCGTACACCGGAGGTGTTACTGGCGTTTGTCACCGGAAACGACAGAGATAGGCAGCGGAAAAGGATTGACAGGGTGGCGGACCGCAACGGCAGCTTGGATGATACACGTGCAGCGAGCGGGTGACTGACAGCACACCTTTCAGAAGTATATGCCGTCTGGCGATCGCAAGCGAATACCGCTGCTCACCATTATGAAATGTGGCAGAGGTCCTCTTGTGAGCGTGACCGTACTCTGCAAAGAGAAAGGTGATAAATGAGAGCCCGCGGGTTTGCACTATAGACTGTGTAGTAGTGATACGGAGAAATGATGCATTGCTCTCCGGCATGCTCTTCACTATTGCCTAATGGGGAATCTTGAGAATAACGGTGGACGTGCCGTCCGTTACTGGGGCCTGGGTTGGGGGGGTGCTGGAACGTAGTAAGAGGAACCGTAGCAATGACAATCACGCAGTCACATGTCTCGGAGATTGCATGAATGCTATG
Source organism: Ochotona princeps (assembly GCF_030435755.1). Classification (NCBI taxonomy): domain Eukaryota; kingdom Metazoa; phylum Chordata; class Mammalia; order Lagomorpha; family Ochotonidae; genus Ochotona; species Ochotona princeps. Next base: position 18,578 of record NW_026697216.1, on the reverse strand, counting down.
TCCGTCATCCACAGCCGCTGTCCCTACGCCGTATGTGTTGGAGCATCAGCACTGTCCGATCGCAGGGGAGCAAAGCACCCGATTCATTTGCACACTCCGCAGGTAGACCTAAATAGTCGGGGAAGGCGACCACTCAGAGAGGCTCGAGGCATACGCTCCATAGCGGTGAACACCGGATGACAATGCTGATAGGATGATGCGCTATATCCAGCACCAAAAATAATTCAAATGCAAGTCGAGGCATTCGCGCAGGGCCCTCCTAATGGATCAAACGAAGGGATATCACCCTTCCGAGGGGCTCAGACAGAATTTCTGACCGGCGAGACGTGTGAGGTGCAGGACATGTGTTGGTGCTGTGACCTACTACACCGTGGCGCTATGGGGCAAAGATAATGCGGATTAGGTGTTGCACGAGATGAGCTGAATCATGGCGGGTGAAAGCGCAGCTGCAGGTGGCGAATGATTGTGAAACGCTCGTGCAGAGAGTGAGGTTCAACGCTTCTGATTCGGTTAGGAGCGAACCCTGGACGCCACGACAACAATGCATCCCTCACTCCGTTGAGAGTTGATGCAAATAGTGCTTGTTAGCTTAGTCGCATCCCTGCATTACACGCGCGATCCTTATACCCGTTCAAAACAGTGGTAGTCCCCGAAAGAAACACAGCGGACCCCCCCATAGAAACGGGGGTGGCCGCGACAAGGATACAGCGCGCCCACATCTGCAGTGGGCTGACTGTACTGCCCGTTGTCAGACGCTTCTCCCTTGTGATGGCGTATCCCCCACGCAGGGACGACTGCGTGAGACCGGAAGCGCTGAGAGGAATTTGCCCCAAGAATAATAACGGCGGACGATGACGGGAATGTAAATGCTATTTATCAGTAGTGTCTTATGTGACAGTGCAACTAGGGTCAATTTCAAGGGGGTTCGACCGGAGACGCATGCAGTGCACCCTGGTGCTGACAGATCGTGCAGGCCAGCACGTGGTGCCAATGCTGTGCTTACAGACTTGCAGAACACGACATCCAGCCGGCGCCATGCGATGATGTGACAGCAGTCACACATCTATCGTAGTGGCATACAGGCAGGGACGTCCTGCCTGAGTCGTCAACTACGACTGCATCATATCGAGCAAGCGTATAGTCTTGAGGGGAGTGCGTGTGTACAGAGTACCACGGGCAGATTTCGATAGAAAAGTGAGAAGACTGACATCCATTATGGAAGCCGAGGCTTTTGCCTTCAGAACCATGGTGGGCGATAACGACATCCCAGCCATCAACTGCAGCTCCAGTAGTGGGGTTCATCCTTGACGCCAATGATACGCCTGTGCATGCGCAGTCAATTGCCGACACAGACGATACAGACAGTTACAACAGCGCGACGGCCAGCCGACAGCAGGTCTTGCCAGAACTACACGCGTACCGGGCTTTTCGCACCTGTCGCGATTCGGAGATGATGAATAGGGGTTTTCTCGCCTAGCATTATTGGAGAGCATGGCACGTCCCCTGCGCTTTTGAAGGAAAACAACGCCGAGAACCCGGTGCAGCGGATGATTGCCAGTTGTGGGGAGTTGCGGGTCGTGATCGTGGAAATCACGTAGCAGAACATTCAGGGAAAGACTGACGCTGAAGAGTCTCATCAAACCTATAGGCGCAGGAAGCTCTTCACGTGGAATTCGCTCATTGCACTCCTTTTGTACTGTTTAGCCGCGGTCAGCATACGCCCGCCGGTTCCGTCAGTGCACCACCTGTGTGGCACAGACACAAGAAGCAACAACTGTTATGATATGCAGCCAGTGAGCGAGAGATAACTCCTGTACAATACTATTCCTCTGGTTGATATGGTGGCGCTACACAGACCGGCTAACCGAGACGCTGGTGTGGATGGGCCAACAAAAATGAATCTCCTAAATGCGGAATAAATAACCATGTGCTATATATACATATAAAGAGAGGGCGTGTGTGTGGGCGTGACTAGTAGAGATGCATCAACTAGAAATTATCCGCCTCCGTCTACCCGTACTCCGGCGTTTGTACTAGGGTCTGCCACGGGCACGACAGAAATACAGATAGAAACGGATTCACAGGGTAGCGTGGGCCAATGGCAGCTTGAATGATGCACACGCAGCGACGAACGGGCAGCATACCTCTGAGTCCAGAGCCCGGCTGAATGTTGCATGCGAACACCCCTGTTTTGTCGTCACGAAATGTGGCAGGGGTCCTCTTGTGGGCGTGGCACTAGTTTGCAAAGATGAAGCTGATGAATGAGAGCCCGCGTCTTAGCACTGTAGACCGCATAGCAGCGTCAGAGAAAATTGACGCCTTGCCATCCGGCATTCTCTCCACTTTTGCCTCCGCGGGGGAAATCTTGGGGTTAAAGGTGGCGTGCCCTCCGTTACTGGTGCCTGGGGTGGGTGGTGCTGGAATGCCATTAGTGGAACCGTTACAATAACAATGCCGCCAGTACATACTTGGAGACTGCACGGAAGCCATGTACGTAGTCTACAGTTGCTGCCCCTTCAATTCTAATGTAGCAGAGTCAGCATAACTCGATCGCGGCGGAATAAACCACCCTATTGGTTTGCACGATCACCGCCAACACCGACATAGTCGGAGAGCGACCACTCAGAGGTGCTCTGAATATAAGCTTCTCAGCGCTGTATGCCGATGCTTATAAAATGATGTGTCACCGACCACCAGCATTGAATGTAGCAAGCTAATTCAGCTGATTCCGCCCCGCGTTCTCATGTGTGACAATGCGAATCTACATCCCTATTCCAAGGAGCTCAGACAGAATTTCTGACCGGCGAGACGTATGAGGTGCAGGACATGTGTTGGTTGTTGTGCCCTACTGCACGATGGGGCCCCTCGGGCAAAAGCAATGCGGATTAGGTGCCGGACGAGACGAGCTGAAGCACGGCGTGTGGCAACTGCAATCGCCAGGTGGCGGGATCGCTGCGAAACACTCATGCAGGCGGAACGGTACAACACTTCTAATTCGGTGAGAAGCGAGCCTTGCACACCAGAATTGAAGAGGCAACCCTCACTCCCCGTAGGCAGCTTCTGCAGATAACGCCTGCTATTTTTTTGTCTCATCAATGCATATTACGCACGATCGTAATCCCACTCAGAGCAAACACAGTGACGACCGCGCAACGCAGCGCGGCCACGTCTGCAGTGGCATAGCTGTACTGCCCGTAGTCCGAAACTTCTCCTTGTGGTGACACAGCACCACGCACGGACGACCCCGAGATAACGGAAGCAGTGATAAGCAACTCGTCAAAAATTTGAGGTGCGGACGACGACGCAAATGTGAACGCTTCGTAGCAGTGTAGTAGTGTCTGAATTTGTAGTGCAAACACGGTGATCCTCACGGGTGGGTCGACCGGAGACGAATGGAGTGCATCCTCTTGATGACACGCCGTGCAGCCCAGCACGGGTTCCCAGTGCTCTGCATGCAGGCTTGCAGTCACGGACACCGGGACGGCCGTTCGCAACGACGTGACAGCAATCACACCTGTACCGTAGTGGCAAACAAGCAGGGACACTCCTGTCTCAATCGTCATTGTCAAATGCACCGTAGTGGACTGGTTTACGAATTTCAGTGGAGTACTTGTGTACACATTACCGCGAGCAGGATATGAAAGGTGACATGAGGCATGTGCTTTCAGTGACCATGCTGGGAGACTACGACAGCTCAGGCTTCAATGAATGCTCGGCCGATATACTGAATTTCATCCATGAAGCCAGAATAGCGCTGGTTACTGCGCAGGCAACTCCTGGCGTACATGTTTCAGAAGGTGACAACAGCGGGACACTCTGCGGAGCGCACCTCGTTTGAAGATTGAAGCTTCCTCTGCGGCCCTTGACCTAATTGCTCCGCGAGACATCGGATAGATGGTCTTTTAACCTTGAGCCTCCAAGCGGATGTCACGCCGCCTGCGCGTTTGAAGGAGGGCAATGCGGACACACCGATGCTGCGAATGAGCGCCGGTAGGTTGTGGGGAGTTCCGAGTCGTGATCATGGGAACGGCGCGGCAGGCTCTTCAGGGGGAACCGGACTCTGTCCAGTCTCAGCCAATCCCGTAGGCAAAGGGGCTCCTCACGTGATATTCGGTCACTGGAGTACGTGTGTGCTGTTAAATCGCGGTCACCATACGCCCAACCTTTCCTGCAGTGCACCACAATGAGTACAGAGAGCAGAGACAAGAAGGAACAAATGAGACTGATACGCAGCCAGGTAAGCGTTCAATAGTTCGTGCAGAATACTACTCCACTGGCTAAGATGCTGGAACAATGGTTGCCTAAACGGACTCACTAGAGATATACTGGTGTGGAAGAACCAACAAAAGTGAAGACCGTCAATGTGGAGCAAGTATTGATGTGCTATATATACATTTATAGAGAGAGCGTGTCTGTGGGCGTGACTAGTAGAGATGCATCAATTATGAACCATTCACCTCGCCTACCCGTACAGCGGCGGTGTTACTGTCGTTTTGTCACCGGAAACGACAGAATAGACAACGGAAAACGGATTGACAGGGTGGCGGACGGCAAGGGCAGTGTGGACGATACACGCACAGCGAGCGATGGAATGACAGCACACCTTTCAAAAGTGTATCCCGGCTGGCGATCGCAAGCGAGTACTGCTGCTCACCATCATGAAATGTGGCAGAGGTCCTCTTGTGAGCGTGACCGTACTCTGCAAAGAGAAAGCTGATAAATGAGAGCCCGCGGCTTAGCACTATAGACTGTGTAGTAGTGTTACGGAGAAATGATGCATTGCTCTCCGGCATGCTCTTCACTATTGCCTAGTGGGGAATCTTGAGAATAACGGTGACGTGCCGTCCATTATTGGTGCCTGGTTGGGGGGTGCCGGACCGTAGTAAGAGGAACCGTAGCAATGACAATCACGCAGTCACATGTCCTTGGAGATTGCACGAATGCTATGTACGTCATCCACAGCCGCTGTCCCTACGCCGTATGTGTTGCAGCATCAGCACCGTCCGATCGCAGGGGAGCAAATCACCCGATTCATTTGCACAGTCCGCAGGTAGACCTAGATAGTCCGGGAAGGCGACCACTCAGAGAGGCTCGAGGCATACGCTCCATAGCGGTGTACACCGGATGACAAGGCTGACAGGATGATGCGCTATATCCAGCACCAAAAATAATGCAAATGCAAGTCGAGGGATTCCGCGTAAGCTGCTCCTAATTGATCAAACGAAAGGATATCACCCTTCCGAGGGGCTCAGACAGAATTTCTGACCGGCGAGACGTATGAGGTGCAGGACGTGTGTTGGTGTTGTGCCCTACTGCACGATGGGGCCCTCGGGCAAAAGCGATGCGGATTAGGTGCCGGACGAGACGAGCTGAAGCACGGCGTGTGGCCACTGCAGTCGCCAGGCGGGGGGGAGTGCTGTGGAACACTTGTGCAGACAGAACTGTACAACACTTCTAATTCGGTGAGAAGCGAGCCTTGCACACCAGAATTGAAGACTATTCCTCACTCCCGTAGGCAGCTTCTGCAGATAACGCCTGCTATTTTTTTGTCTCATCAATGCATATTACGCACGATCGTAATCCCGCTCAGAGCAAACACAGTGACGACCGCGCAACGCAGCGCGGCCACGTCTGCAGTGGCATAGCTGTACTGCCCGTAGTCAGAAACTTTTTCTTGTGGTGACGCAGCACCACGCATGGACGACCCCGAGATGACGGAAGCAGTGATAAGCACTTGTCAAAATTTGAGGGGCGGACGATGACGCAAATGTGAACGCTTCGTAGCAGTGTAGTAGTGTCTGAATTTGTAGTGCAATCACGGTGATCCTCACGGGTGGGTCGACCGGAGACGAATGGAGTGCATCCTGTTGATGACACACCGTGCAGCCCAGCACGGGTTCCCAGTGCTCTGCATGCAGGCTTGCAGTCACGGACACTCGGACGGCCGTTCGCAACGACTTGACAGCAATCACACCTGTACCGTAGTGGCAATCAAGCAGGGACACTCCTGCCTTAGCCGTCACTGTCAAATGCATCGTAGCGGACAAGTGTACGATTTTCAGTGGAGTTTGTGTCTACACAGTACCACGAGCAGGATATGAAAGGTGACACGAGGCATGTGCTTTCAGCGACCATGGTGGGCGACTATGCCAGCTCAGGATTCAATGAAATGTTCGTGCCGATATACTGAATTTCATCCATGACGCCAGAATAGCGCCGGTTACTGCGCAGGCAACTCCTGGAGTGCATGTTTCAGAAGTTGACAGTTAGGCGCGACATTCTGCGGAGCGCACCCTCGTCTGAGGATTGAAGCCTCCTGCGACCCTTGACCTAGTTGCTCCGCGAGACGTCGGATAGATGATCTTTTCACCTTGAGCCTCCAAGAGGATATCACGCCGCCTGCGCATTTGGAGGAGGGCAAGGCGGATACACCGATGCTGCGAATGAGCGCCGGTAGGTTTGGGGAGTTTCGAGTCGTGATCATGGGAACGGAGAGTCAGGCTCTTCAAGGGGAACCTGACTCTGTCCAGTCTCAGCCAATCCGTAGGCACAGGGGCTCCTCACCTGAGATTCCGGTCACTGGAGTACGTGTGTGCTGTTGAATCGCGGTCACCATACGCCCAACCTTTCCTGCAGTGCACCACAATGAGTACAGAGAGCAGAGACAAGAAGGAACAAATGAGACTGATACGCAGTCAGTAAGCGTGGAATAATTTGTGCAGAATACTACTCCACTGGCTGAGATGCTGGAACAATGGTTGCCTAAACGGACTAACTAGAGATATACTGGTGTGGAAGAACCAACAAAAGTGAAGACCCTCAAAGCGGAGCAAGTATTGATGTGCTCTATATACATATATAGAGAGAGCGTGTGTGTGGGGCGTGACTAGTAGAGATGCATCAATTATGAACCATTCACCTCGCATACCCGTACACCGGCGGTGGTACTTGCGTTTTGTCACCGGAAACTACAAGGAGTGAGAGCGGAAAAGGTTTGACAGGGGTGGCGGACGGCAACGGCAGCTTGGATGTTACACGTGCAGCGAGCGGTGGACTGACAGCACACCTCTCAGAAGTATATCCCGGCTGGCGGGTCGCAAGCGAATACCGCTGCTCACCATCATGAAATGTGGCAGAGGTCCTCTTATGAGCGTGACCGTACTCTGCAAGGAGAAAGCTGATAAGATGAGAGCCGCGGCTTAGCACTATAGACTGTTGTAGTAGTGTTACGGAGAAATGATGCATTGCCCTCCGGCAGGCTCTTCACTATTGCCTAGTGGGGAATCTTGAGAATAACGGTGACGTGCCGTCCATTATTGGTGCCTGGGTTGGGGGGTGCCGGACCGTAGTAAGAGGAACCGTAGCAATGACAATCACGCAGTCGCATGTCTTGGAGATTGCACGAATGCTATGTCCGTCATCCACAGCCGCTGTCCCCTACGCCGTATGTGTTGCAGCATCAGCACCCGTCCGATCGTAGGGGAGCAAATCACCCCGATATATTTGCACACTCCGCAGCTAGACCTAGATAGTCCGGGAAGGCGACCACTCAGAGAGGCTCGAGGCATACGCTCCATAGCGGTGTACACCGGATGACAATGCTGACAGGATGATGCGCAATATCCAGCACCAAAAATAATTCAAATGCAAGTCGAGGGATTCCGCGTAACGTGCTCCTAATTGATCAAACGAAAGGATATCACCATTCCGAGGGGCTCAAACAGAATTTCTGACCGGCGAGACGTATGAGCTGCAGGACATGTGTTGGTGCTGTGCCCTACTACACCGTGGCGCTATGGGCAAAGGTAATGCGGATTAGGTGTTGCACGAGATGAGCTGAAGCATGGCGGGTGGAAAGCGCAGCTGGCAGGTGGCGAATGATTGTGAAACGCTCTTGCAGAGAGTGAGGTTCAACGCTTCTGATTCGGTTAGGAGCAAACCCTGAAACGCCACGACAACAATGCGTCCCTCACTCCGTTGAGAGTTGATGCAAATAGTGCTTGTTAGGTTAGTCGCATCCCTGCATTACACGCGCGATCCTTATACCCCTTAAAAACAGTGGTAGCCCCGAAAGAAACACAGCGCACCCCCCTTAGTAGCAGTGGTGGCCGCGAAAAGGATACAGCGTGCCCACGTTTGCAGTGGGCTGACAGTACTGCCCGTTGTCAGACGCCTCTCCTTGTGATGGCGTATCCCCACGCAGGGACGACTGCGTGAGACCGGAAGCGCTGAGAGGAATTTGCGCCAAGAATAATACCGGGGGACGATGACGGGAATGTAAGTGCTATTTATCAGTAGTGTCTTATGTGACAGGTGCAACTAGGGTCAATTTCAAGGGGGTTCGACCGGAGACGCATGCAGTGCCCGTAGTGCTGACAGATCGTGCAGGCCAGCACGTGGTGCCAACGCTGTGTTTACAGACTTGCAGAACACGACATCCAGCCGGCGCCATGCGTTGATGTGATAGCAGTCACACATCTATCGTAGTGGCATACAGGCAGGGACGTCCCTGCCTGAGTCGTCAACTACGACTGCATCATATCGAGCAAGCGTATAGTCTTGAGGGGAGTGTGTGTACAGAGTACCACGGGCAGATTTCGATAGAAAAGTGAGAAGACTGACATCCATTATGGAAGCCGAGGCTTTTGCCTTCAGAAACCATGGTGGGCGATAACGACATCCCAGCCATCAACTGCAGCTCCAGTAGTGGGGTTCATCCTTGACGCCAATGATACGCCTGTGCATGCGCAGTCAATTGCCGACACAGACGATACAGACAGTTACAACAGCGCGACGGCCAGCCGACAGCAGGTCTTGCCAGAACTACACGCGTACCGGGCTTTCGCACCTGTCGCGATTCGGAGATGATGAATAGAGGTTTTTCTCGCCTAGCAGTACTGGAGAGCATGGTACGTCCCCTGCGCTTTTGAAGGAAAACAACGCCGAGAACCCGGTGCAGCGGATGATTGCCAGTTGTGGGGAGTTGCGGGTCGTGATCGTGGAAATCACGCAGCAGAACATTCAGGGAAAGGCTGACGCTGAAGAGTCTCATCAAACCTATAGGCTCAGGAAGCTCTTCACGTGGAATTCGCTCATTGCACTCCTTTTGTACTGTTCAGCCGCTGTCAGCATACACCCACCGGTTCCGTCAGTGCACCACCTGTGTGGCACAGACACAAGAAGCAACAACTGTTATGATATGCAGCCAGTGAGCGAGAGATAACTCCTGTACAATACTATACCTCTGGTTGATATGGTGGCACTACACAGACCGGCTAACCGAGACGCTGGTGTGGATGAGCCAACAAAAATGAATCTCCTAAATGCGGAATAAATAACCATGTGCTATATATACATATAAAGAGAGAGCGTGTGTGTGGGCGTGACTAGTAGAGATGCGTCAACTAGAAATTATCCGCCTCTGTCTACCCGTACTCCGGCGTTTGTACTAGGGTCTGCCACCGGGCACGACAGAAATACAGATAGAAACGGATTCACAGGGTAGCGTGGGCCAATGGCAGCTTGAATGATGCACCACGCAGCGACGAACGGGCAGCATACCTCTGAGTCCAGAGCCCGGCTGACTGCTGCATGCGAACACCCCTGTTTGTCGTCACGAAATGTGGCAGGGGTCCTCTTGTGGGCGTGGCACTAGTTTGCAAAGATGAAGCTGATGAATGAGAGCCCGCGTCTTAGCACTGTAGACCGCATAGCAGCGTCAGAGAAAATTGACGCCTTGCCATCCGGCATTCTCTCCACTTTTGCCTCCGCGGGGAAATCTTGGGATTAAAGGTGGCGTGCCCTCCGTTACTGGTGCCGGGGGTGGGTGGTGCTGGAATGCCATTAGTGGAACCGTTACAATAACAATGCGCCAGTACATACTTGGAGACTGCACGGAAGCCATGTACGTAGTCTACAGTTGCTGCCCCTTCAATTCTAATGTGGTAGAATCAGCATAACTCGATCGCGGCGGAATAAACCACCCGATTGGTTTGCACGGTCACCGCCAACACCGACATAGTCGGAGAGCGACCACTCAGAGGTGCTCTGAATATAAGCTTCTCAGCGCTGTATGCCGATGCTTATAAAATGATGTGTCACGACCACCAGCACTGAATGTAGCAAGCTAATTCAGCTGATTCCGCACCGCGTTCTCATGTGTGACAATGCGAATCTACATCCCTATTCCAAGGAGCTCAGACAGAATTTCTGACCGGCGAGACGTATGAGGTGCAGGACATGTGTTGGTGTTGTGCCCTACTGCACGATGGGGCCCTCGGGCAAAAGCAATGCGGATTAGGTGCCAGACGAGACGAGCTGAAGCACGGCGTGTGGCCAGTGAAGTCGCCAGGCGGGGGGAGTGCTGTAGAACACTTGTGCAGACAGAACTGTACAACACTTCTAATTCGGTAAGAAGCGAGCCTTGCACACCACAATCGAAGAGCAATCCTCACTCCCGTAGGCAGCTCCAGCAGATAACGCCTGCTATTTTTTTTGTCTCATCAATGCATATTACGCACGATCGTAATCCCGCTCAGAGCAAACACAGTGACGACCGCGCAACGCAGCGCGGCCACGTCTGTAGTGGCATAGCTGTACTGCCCGTAGTCAGAAACTTTTTCTTGTGTGACGCAGCACCACGCACGGACGACCCGAGATAGCGGAAGCAGTGATAAGCACTCGTCAAAATTCGAGGGGCGGACGATGACGCAAATGTGAACGCTTCCTAGCAGTGTAGTAGTGTCTGAATTTGTAGTGCAAACACGGTGACCCTCACGGGTGGGTCGACCGGAGACGAATGAAGTGCATCCTGTTGATGACACACCGTGCAGCCCAGCACGGGTTCCCAGTGCTCTGCATGCAGGCTTGCAGTCACGGACACCGGGACGGCCGTTCGCAACGACTTGACAGCAATCACACCTGTACCGTAGTGGCAATCAAGCAGGGACACTCCTGCCTTAGCCGTCACTGTCAAATGCATCGTAGCGGACAAGTGTACGATTTTCAGTGGAGTTTGTGTCTACACAGTACCACGAGCAGGATATGAAAGGTGACATGAGGCATGTGCTTTCAGTGACCATGGTGGGAGACTACGACAGCTCAGCCTTCAATGAATGCTCGGCCGATATACTGAATTTCATCCATGACGCCAGAATAGCGCCGGTTACTGCGCAGGCAACTCCTGGCGTATATGTTTCAGAAGGTGACAATAGCGCGACATTCTGCGGAGCGCACCTCGTCTGAGGATTGAAGCTTCCCTGCGACCCTTGACCTAGTTGCTCCGCGAGACGTCGGATAGATGGTCTTTTCACCTTGAGCCTCCAAGAGGATATCACGCCGCCTGCGCGTTTGAAGGAGGGCAAGGCGGATACACTGATGCTGCGAATGAGCGCCGGTAGGTTGTGGGGAGTTCCGAGTCGTGATCATGGGAACGGCGAGTCAGGCTCTTCAGGGGGAACCTGACTGTGTCCAGTCTCAGCCAATCCGTAGGCACAGGGGCTCCTCACGTCATATTCGGTCACTGGAGTACGTGTGTGTTGTTGAATCGCGGTCACCATACGCCCAACCTTTCCTGCAGTGCACCACAATGAGTACAGAGAGCAGAGACAAGAAGGAACAAATGAGACTGATACGCAGCCAGTAAGCGTGCAATAGTTCGTGCAGAATACTACTCCACTGGCTGAGATGCTGGAACAATGGTTGCCTAAACGGGACTAACTAGAGATATACTGGTGTGGAAGAACCAACAAAAGTGAAGACCCTCAATGTGGAGCAAGTATTGATGTGCTCTATATACATATATAGAGAGAGCGTGTGTGTGGGCGTGACTAGTAGAGATGCATCAATTATAAACCATTCACCTCGCATACCCGTACACCGGCGGTGGTACTTGCGTTTGTCACCGGAAACTACAAGGAGTGACAGCGGAAAAGGTTTGACAGGGGTGGCGGACGGCAGCGGCAGCGTGGATGATACACGTGCAGCGAGCGTGTGGACTGACAGCACACCTCTCAGAAGTATATCCCGGCTGGGCGGTCGCAAGCGAATACCGCTGCTCACCATCATGAAATGTGGCAGAGGTCCTCTTATGAGCGTGACCGTACTCTGCAAGGAGAAAGCTGATAAATGAGAGCCCCCGACTTAGCACTATAGACTGTGTAGTAGTGTTACGGAGAGATGATGCATTGCTCTCCGGCATGCTCTTCACTATTGCCTAGTGGGGAATCTTGAGAATAACGGTGACGTGCCGTCCATTATTGGTGCGTGGGTTGGGGGTGCTGGAACGTAGTAAGAGGAACCGTAGCAATGACAATCACGCAGTCACATGTCTTGGAGATTGCATGAATGCTATGTCCGTCATCCCACAGCCGCTGTCCCTACGCCGTACGTGTTGGAGCATCAGCACCGTCCGATCGCAGGGGAGCAAATCACCCGATTCATTTGCACAGGCACAGTCCGCAGGTAGACCTAGATAGTCCGGGAAGGCGACCACTCAGAGAGGCTCGAGGCATACGCTCCATAGCGGTGTACACCGGATGACAATGTTGACAGGATGATGCGCAATATCCAGCACCAAAAATAATTCAAATGCAAGTCGAGGGATTCCGCGTAAGGTGCTCCTAATTGATCAAACGAAAGGATATCACCATTCCGAGGGGCTCAAACAGAATATCTGACCGGCGAGACGTATGAGCTGCAGGACATGTGTTGGTGCTGTGACCTACTACACCGTGGCGCTATGGGGCAAAGGTAATGCGGATTAGGTGTTGCACGAGATGAGCTGAAGCATGGCGGGTGGAAAGCGCAGCTGGCAGGTGGCGAATGATTGTGAAACGCTCGTGCAGAGAGTGAGGTTCAGCGCTTCCGATTCGGTTAGGAGCGAACCCTGAAACGCCACGACAACAATGCATCCCTCATTCCGTTGAGAGTTGATGCAGATAGTGCTTGTTAGGTTAGTCGCATCACCTGCATTACACGCGCGATCCTTATACCCCTTAAAAACAGTGGTAGCCCCGAAAGAAACAGCGCACCCCCCTTAGAAACAGTGGTGGCCGCGAAAAGGATACAGCGTGCCCACGTCTGCAGTGGGCTGACTGTACTGCCGTTGTCAGACGCCTCTCCTTGTGATGGCGTATCCCCACGCAGGGACGACTGCGTGAGACCGGAAGCGCTGAGAGGAATTTGCGCAAGAATAATACCGGGGGACGATGACGGGAATGTAAGTGCTATTTATCAGTAGTGTGTCATGTGACAGTGCAACTATGGTCAATTTCAAGGGAGTTCGACCGGAGACGCATGCAGTGCCCCGTAGTGCTGACAGATCGTGCAGGCCAGCACGTGGTGCCAACGCTGTGTTTACAGACTTGCAGAACACGACATCCAGCCGGCGCCATGCGTTGATGTGATAGGCAGTCACACCTCTATCGTAGTGGCATACAGGCAGGGACGTCCCTGCCTGAGTCGTCAACTACGACTGCATCATATCGAGCAAGCGTATAGTCTTGAGGGGAGTGCGTGTGTACAGAGTACCACGGGCAGATTTCGATAGAAAAGTGAGAAGACTGACATCCATTATGGAAGCCGAGGCTTTTGCCTTCAGAAACCATGGTGGGCGATAACGACATCCCAGCCATCACTGCAGCTCCAGTAGTGGGGTTCATCCTTGACGCCAATGATACGCCTGTGCATGCGCAGTCAATTGCCGACACAGACGATACAGACAGTTACAACAGCGCGACGGCCAGCCGACAGCAGGTCTTGCCAGAACTACACGCGTACCGGGCTTTCGCACCTGTCGCGATTCGGAGATGATGAATAGGGGTTTTCTCGCCTAGCATTATTGGAGAGCATGGCACGTCCCCTGCGCTTTTGAAGGAAAACAACGCCGAGAACCCGGTGCAGCGGATGATTGCCAGTTGTGGGGAGTTGCGGGTCGTGATCGTGGAAATCACGTAGCAGAACATTCAGGGAAAGACTGACGCTGAAGAGTCTCATCAAACCTATAGGCGCAGGAAGCTCTTCACGTGGAATTCGCTCATTGCACTCCTTTTGTACTGTTCAGCCGCGGTCAGCATACGCCCGCCGGTTCCGTCAGTGCACCACCTGTGTGGCACAGACACAAGAAGCAACAACTGTTATGATATGCAGCCAGTGAGCGAGAGATAACTCCTGTACAATACTATTCCTCTGGTTGATATGGTGGCGCTACACAGACCGGCTACCGAGACGCTGGTGTGGATGGGCCAACAAAAATGAATCTCCTAAATGCGGAATAAATATCCATGTGCTATATATACATATAAAGAGAGGGCGTGTGTGTGGGCGTGACTAGTAGAGATGCATCAACTAGAAATTATCCGCCTTTGTCTACCCGTACTCCGGCGTTTGTACTAGGGGTCTGCCACCGGGCACGACAGAAATACAGATAGAAACGGATTCACAGGGTAGCGTGGGCCAATGGCAGCTTGAATGATGCACACGCAGCGACGAACGGGCAGCATACCTCTGAGTCCAGAGCCCGGCTGAATGTTGCATGCGAACACCCCTGTTTGTCATCACGAAAATGCGGCAGGGTCCCTCTTGTGGGCGTGGCACTAGTTTGCAAAGATGAAGCTGATGAATGAGAGCCCGCGTCTTAGCACTGTAGACCGCATAGCAGCGTCAGAGAAAATTGACGCCTTGCCATCCGGCATTCTCTCCACTTTTGCCTCCGCGGGGAAATCTTGGGGTTAAAGGTGGCGTGCCCTCCGTTACTGGTGCCTGGGGTGGGTGGTGCTGGAATGCCATTAGTGGAACCGTTACAATGACAATGCCGCCAGTACATACTTGGAGACTGCACGGAAGCCATGTACGTAGTCTACAGTTGCTGCCCCTTCAATTCTAATGTGGTAGAATCAGCATAACTCGATCGCGGCGGAATAAACCACCCTATTGGTTTGCACGGTCACCGCCAACACCGACATAGTCGGAGAGCGACCACTCAGAGGTGCTCTGAATATAAGCTTCTCAGCGCTGTATGCCGATGCTTATAAAATGATGTGTCACGACCACCAGCATTGAATGTAGCAAGCTAATTCAGCTGATTCCCGCACCGCGTTCTCATGTGTGACAATGCGAATCTACATCCCTATTCCAAGGAGCTCAGACAGAATTTCTGACCGGCGAGACGTATGAGGTGCAGGACATGTGTTGGTGTTGTGCCCTACTGCACGATGGGGCCCTCGGGCAAAAGCAATGCGGATTAGGTGCCGGACGAGACGAGCTGTAGCACGGCGTGTGGCAACTGCAATCGCCAGGTGGCGGGATCGCTGCGAAACACTCATGCAGGCGGAACGGTACAACACTTCTAATTCGGTGAGAAGCGAGCCTTGCACACCAGAATTGAAGAGCAACCCTCACTCCCGTAGGCAGCTCCTGCAGATAAACCCTGCTATCTTTTGTCTCATTGCAGCCTTATACGCACGATCGTAATCCCGCTCAGTGAAAACACAGTGACGACCGCGCAACGCAGCGCGGCCACGTCTGCAGTGGTATAGCTGTACTGCCCGTAGTCAGAAACGTCTTCTTGTGGTGACGCAGCACCACACATGGACGACCCCGAGATGACGGAAGCAGTGATAAACACTTGTCAAGAATATGAGGGGCGGACGATGACGCAGATGTGAACGCCTCCTAACAGTGTAGCAATGTTAGAGTTTGTAGTGCAAAACACGGTGACCCTCACGGGTGGGTCGACCGGAGACGAATGAAGTTGCATCCTGTTGATGACACGCCGTGCAGCCCAGCACGGGTTCCCAGTGCTCCGCATGCAGGCTTGCAGTCACGGACACCGGGACGGCCGTTCGCAACGACTTGACAGCAATCACACCTGTACCGTAGTGGCAATCAAGCAGGGGACACTCCTGCCTTAGCCGTCACTGTCAAATGCATCGTAGCGGACAAGTGTACGATTTTCAGTGGAGTTTGTGTCTACACAGTACCACGAGCAGGATATGAAAGGTGACATGAGGCATGTGCTTTCAGTGACCATGGTGGGCGACTATGACAGCTCAGCCTTCAATGAATGCTCGGCCGATATACTGAATTCATCCATGACGCCAGAATAGCGCCGGTTACTGCGCAGGCAACTCCTGGCGTATATGTTTCAGAAGGTGACAATAGCGCGACACTCTGCGGAGCGCACCTCGTCTGACGATTGAAGCTTCCCTGTGATCCTTGACCTAGTTGCTCCGCGAGACGTCGGATAGATGATCTTTTCACTTGAGCCTCCAAGAGGATGTCACGCCGCCTGCGCGTTTGAAGGAGGGAAATGCGGACACACCGATGCTGCGAATGAGCGCCGGTAGGTTGTGGGGAGTTCCGAGTCGTGATCATGGAAACGGCGCGGCAGGCTCTTCAGGGGGAACCTGACTCTGTCCAGTCTCAGCCAATCCGTAGGCACAGGGGCTCCTCATGTAAGATTCGGTCACTGCAGTAGGTATGTGCTGTTAAGCCGCGGTCACCATACGTCCAACCTTCCCTGCAGTTGCACCACAATGAGTACAGAGAGCAGAGACAAGAAGGAACAAATGAGACTGATACGCAGCCAGTAAGCGTGCAATAGTTCGTGCAGAATACTACTCCACTGGCTGAGATGCTGGAACAATGGTTGCCTAAACGGACTAACTAGAGATATACTGGTGTGGAAGAGCCAACAAAAGTGAAGACCCTCAATGCGGAGCAAGTAGTGATGTACTGTATATACATATATAGAGAGAGCGTGTGTGTGGGCGTGACTAGTAGAGATGCATCAATTATAACCATTCGCCTCGCATACCCGTACAACGGCGGTGGTACTTGCATTTGTCACCGGAAACTACAAGGAGTGACAGCGGAAAAGGTTTGATAGGGTGGCGGACGCAACGGCAGCTTGGATGATACACGTGCAGCGAGCGATGGACTGACAGCACAACTTTCAGAAGTATATCCCGGCTGGGGGTCGCATGCGAATACCGCTGCTCACCATCATGAAATGTGGCAGAGGTCCTCTTGTGAGCGTGACCGTGCTCTGCAAAGAGAAAGCTGATAAATGAGAGCCCGCGGCTTAGCACTATAGACTGCGTGGTAGTGTTACGGAGAAATGATGCATTGCTCTCCGGCATGCTCTTCACTATGGCCTATGGGGAATCTTGAGAATAACGGTGACGTGCCGTCCATTATTGGTGTCTGGGTTGGGGGGGGCTGGAACGTAGTAAGAGGAACCGTAGCAATGACAATCACGCAGTCACATGTCTTGGAGATTGCATGAATGCTATGTCCGTCATCCACAGCCGCTGTCCCTACGCCGTATGTGTTGCAGCATCAGCACCGTCCGATCGCAGGGGGAGCAAAGCACCCGGTTCATTTGCACACTCCGCAGCTAGACCTAGATAGTCCGGGAAGGCGACCACTCAGAGAGGCTCGAGGCATACGCTCCATAGCGGTGTACACCGGATGACAAGGCTGACAGGATGATGCGCAATATCCAGCACCAAAAATAATTCAAATGCAAGTCGAGGGATTCGCGTAAGCTGCTCCTAATTGATCAAACGAAAGGATATCACCATTCCGAGGGGCTCAGACAGAATTTCTGACCGGCGAGACGTATGAGGTGCAGGACATGTGTTGGTGTTGTGCCCTACTGCACGATGGGGCCCCTCGGACAAAAGCAATGCGGATTAGGTGCCGGACGAGAAGAGCTGAAGCACGGCGTGTGGCCAGTGAAGTCGCCAGGCGGGGGGAGTGCTGTAGAACACTTGTGCAGACAGAACTGTACAACACTTCTAATTCGGTAAGAAGCGAGCCTTGCACACCACAATCGAAGAGCAATCCTCACTCCCGTAGGCAGCTCCAGCAGATAACGCCTGCTATTTTTTTGTCTCATCGATGCATATTACGCACGATCGTAATCCCGCTCAGAGCAAACACAGTGACGACCGCGCAACGCAGCGCGGCCACGTCTGTAGTGGCATAGCTGTACTGCCCGTAGTCAGAAACTTTTTCTTGTGGTGACGCAGCACCACGCATGGACGACCCGGAGATAGCGGAAGCAGTGATAAGCACTCGTCAAAATTCGAGGGGCGGACGATGACGCAGATGTGAACGCCTCCTAACAGTTGTAGCAATGTTAGAGTTTGTAGTGCAAACACGGTGATCCTCACGGGTGGGTCGACCGGAGACGAATGGAGTGCATCCTGTTGATGACACGCCGTGCAGCCCAGCACGGGTTCCCAGTGCTCCGCATGCAGGCTTGCAGTCACGGACACCGGGACGGCCGTTCGCAACGACTTGACAGCAATCACACCTGTACCGTAGTGGCAATCAAGCAGGGACACTCCTGCCTTAGCCGTCACTGTCAAATGCATCGTAGCGGACAAAGTGTACGATTTTCAGTGGAGTTTGTGTCTACACAGTACCACGAGCAGGATATGAAAGGTGACATGAGGCATGTGCTTTCAGTGACCATGGTGGGCGACTATGACAGCTCAGCCTTCAATGAATGCTCCGCCGATATACTGAATTTCATCCATGACGCCAGAATAGCGCCAGTTACTGCGCAG